>NW_025748512.1:0-34030 GCF_021184085.1 Oncorhynchus gorbuscha
CCTGTCATCGCTGTCAAACGCTCCTGAAAACACTTCAACATGCAGGGCGTTTTAATCGACCTGACCCGGATATCCTGGACGGATATTGACCTCGTTCCGACATTAGAGAATGCCTGTTTATTCTTTAAAAGTTCTTTCCTCACCATCTTAACTTTTTAGGGATAGGGGGCAGCATTTTCACTTTGGATGAATTGCGTGCCATAGTGAACTGCCTCCTACTCTGTCCCAGATGCTAATACATGCATATTATTATAACTATTGGATAGAAAATACTCTGAAGTTTCTACAACTGTTTGAATTATGTCTTTGAGTATAACAGAACTCATAGGGCAGGCAAATTTCCAAACAGCAAGTGTAAATTCTGGGGCTGGTTGATTTTCAACTCATCGCCTATTCACATCCCAGTAAGATATGGATGTGTTCGCACTTCCCATTTCTTCCACTAGATGTCAACAGTCAATAGAATGTGGAATGAAGCCTCTAGTGTGATATGGGTCCGGATGGCAGCTATTTGAGTCCGTGGTCTGGCAGAATGCCAGTTCCTGGTCAGGCGCATTTCTCATGATATCGCCATGCGTTCCATTACTCTGTAGACAACAACGAATGCTTCGGTTGGAACGTTATTGGATATATATGATAATAACATACTGAAGATTGATTCTCTACTTAGTTTGACCAGTTTATTCGACCTGGAATATAACTTTTTGAAATTTTCGTCTGAGTTCGCCTGGACCGGCACCAGCTTTTGGACATAAAAAAATAAACGTGCTAGCAAAGTAGCTAATTGGACACTAGTAATGGACATTATCGAACAAAACAACAATTTATTGCGGAACTAGGATTCCTGGCACTGCATTCTGATGACAGATCATCAAAGGTAGGGGAATATTTATGACATCATTTCATATTTCTGTTGACTCCAACATGGTGGAGAAATGTTGTGTATTTCTGAGCGCGTCTCCGATTATTCTGTTATATTTTTTCGAAAATTTAAAAAAAATCTGACACAGTGGTTGCATTAAGAACAAGTGTATCTTTATTTATATGTAAAACATCTTTCTTCAAAGTTTATTTAGTATTTCTGTTATATGACGTGGCTCTCTGTAATTACTCCAGATATTTTGGAGGCATTTCTGAACATGGCGCCAATGTAAACCAAGATATGTGGATATAAATATGCATATTATCGATCAAAACATAAATGTATTGTGTAACATGATGTCCTATGAGTGTCATCTGACGAAGATTATCAAAGGTTAGTGATTCATTTCATCTCTATTTCTGCTTTTGTGACTATCTTTGGCTGGGAAAAATGGCTGTGTGTTTTTTGGGATTTGGTGGTGCATCTAACATTAATATATGTTGTGTTTTCGCTGTAAAACATTTAAAAAATCAGATAAATGGGTAGATTAACAAGATGTTTATCTTTCATTTGCTGTATTGGACTTGTTAATGTGTGAATGTTAAATATAAAACATTTCCCGCGCTGCCTTTCCAGCGGAATGTTGGGGGTTAAAGGTTAAATAAGCATGCCCCACTCAAAAAATGTAGAACCAGGAACATATACAGCCCTTGCTTCACTCCAGACTTGACTGCCTTTGACCGTCACAAAAACATCATGTGGTGTACTGCATTAGCATCAAATAGCCCCTGTGATATGCACATATTCAGGGCTTTTTCAAACAGAAATTTGCATCCATGTAGCACAAACTCCAAAAAGTTCTGGGACACTGTTAAATCCATCGATAATGAGAGCACCCCTTCCCAGCTGTCCACTGCACCCAGGCTAGGAAACACTGTCACAACCGATAAATATATGGTAATTGAGAATTTCAATAAGCATTTTTCTACGGCTGGCCTTGCTTTCCACCTGGCTACCCTCACACCCCCCAGATCAACTTGCTCAAGCCTCACCCATTCCTCTTTCACTCAAATCCAGATAGCTGAAGTTTTATTTTATTTTTATTTTACCTTTATTTAACTAGGCAAGTCAGTTAAGAACACATTCTTAGTACTTAGTACTGAAGGAACTGTAAAATCTGGACTCCTACAAATCAGCTGGGCTTGACAATCTGGACCCTCTCTTTCTAAAATGATCTGCAGAAATTGTTGCAACAACTATTACTAGCCTGTTCAAGCTCTATTTAGTATCGCCAGAGATCCAGAAAGATTGGAAAGCATCCACGGTCATCCCTCTCTTTAAAGGGGGAGACACTCGAGATCCAAATTGCTACAGAACTATATCTATCCTACCCTGCCCTTTTAACCACCTAACTGAGGAACTCAATTTAACCTTGTGCAATACCCTAGATGCAGTTGCACCCCTAAAAACTAAAAACATTTGTCATAAGAAACTAGCTACCTGGTATACAGAAAATACCAAAGCCCTGAAGCAAGCTTCCAGAAAATTGGAACGGAAATGGTGCCACACCAAACTGGAAGTCTTCCGACGAGCTTGGAAAGACAGTACCGTGCAGTATTGAGGAGCCCTTACTGCTGCTCGATTATTCAATTTTTTACAAGTTAATTGAGGAAAATAAGAACAATCCAAAATGTATTTTTGTTACTGTCGCAAAGCTAACTAAAAAGCAGTGTTCCCCAATTGAGGATGGCTTTCACTTCAGCAGTAATAAATTCATTAACTTCTTTGAGGAAAAGATCATGATTATTAGAAAGCAAATTACGGACTCCTCTTTAAACCTGCGTATTCCTTCAAAGCTCAGTTGTCCTGAGTCTGCACAACTCTCCCTGGACCTAGGATCAAGAGAGACACTCAAGTGTTTTAGTACTGTATCTCTTGAGACAATGATGAAAATAACCATGGCCTCTAAACGTTCAAGCTGCATACTGGAACCTATTCCAACTAAACTACTGAAAGAGCTGCTTCCTGTGCTTGGCCCTCCTATGTTGAACATAATAAACGGCTCTCTATCCACCGGATGTGTACCAAACTCACTAAAAGTGGCAGTAATAAAGCCTCTCTTGAAAAAGCCAAACCTTGATGCAGAAAATATAAAAAACTACTGAAACTATATTGAATCTTCCATTCCTCTCAAAACTCTTAGAAAAGGCTGTTGCGCAGCAACTCACTGTTTACCTGAAGACAATGTATATGAAATGCTTCAGTCTGATTTTAGACCCCATCATAGCTGCTATTCATTGCTATGTGGATGACACACAGCTGTACATTTCAATGAAACACGGTGAAGCCCCACAATTTCTAGAAGTCTGTGTTTCAGACATAAGGAAGTGGATGGCTGCAAACAGTGTCTCCTGATACCTCCTGTCTCAGCCTCCTGTATTTATGCTGCAGTAGTTTATGTGTCTGGGGGCTTGGGTCAGTTTGTTATATCTGGAGTACTTCTCCTGTCTTATCCGGGGTCCTGTGTGAATTTAAGTATGCTCTCTCTATTTCTTTCTTTCTCTCTTTCTTTCTCTCTCTCGGAGGACCTGAGCCCTAGGACCATGCCTCCGGACTACCTGGCACGATGACTCCTTGCTGTCGCCAGTCCACCTGGCCGTGCTGCTGCTCAAGTTTCAACTGTTCTGCCTGCGGCTATGGAATCCTGACCTGTTCACCGGATGTGCTATCTGTCCCAGACCTATTATTTAACCATGCTAGTAATTTATGAACATTTGAACATCTTGGCCATGTTCTGTTATAATCTCCACCCGGCACTGCCAGAAGAGGACTGGCCAACCCTCATAGCCTGGTTCCTCTCTAGGCTTCTTCCTAGGTTTTGGCCTTTCTAGGGAGTTTTTCCTAGCCAACGTGCTTCAACACCTGCATTGTTTGTGGTTTGGGGTTTTAGGCTGGGTATCTGTACAGCACTTTTAGATATCGGCTGATGTAAGAAGGGCTATATAAATACATTTGATTTGATTTGCAGTTCAGGACACATCTAGAATGATATGATAATCTCATTCAACTTCTGTGTGAAGTGGACTAGAGTAGGTGTCAACCAATTTCTTTGGAATTACTGTACTACAATCAAATGTTTTTAAATTATTATCTAGGCCTCAACAGTTGGTCATATTCCTGACACTTGTAATGTTGTCAGGGTAATAATGTAATGGTTGTCAAGGTAATAATGTAACAGTTGTCAGGGTAATAATGTAACGGTTGACAGGGTAATAATGTAACGGTTGTCAGGGTAATAATGTAAGGGTTGTCAGGGTGATAATGTAACAGTTGTCAGGGTAATAATGTAACGGTTGTCAGGGTGATAATGTAACGGTTGTCAAGGTAATAATGTAACGGTTGTCAAGGTAATAATGTAAGGGTTGTCAGGGTGATAATGTAACGGTTGTCAGGGTAATAATGTCATGTTGTACCACTGATTTTTTCCAAAGTAATATAACATGTCATATTTTACCAGAACAATATAGTGTAAAACAGATACAGTGGTGATATTAGCATGCCATTCTTACTGGAATAGCTCAACTTTTGTTTAGGGGGGCATGTATGTCAGCAACCTCTAATCCTGGCTATCAGAGGAGTCTTGTCTGGCAGTGAAACAACTCATTTTGCATAATTTACTGCCTTTTTAAAAACCATAGCTGATATGGCTGACTTTATAAAAACAAATGTGTTTAACACAAACTCCTTGTGGATTTGAGTAAGTCGAGAGAAAAAAAACCAAAAAAATTTTTGTTTTGAAACATACAGAAACATTATGTTCAGTAAATTCATAATATTTATTCTTATATTATTAACACTTAGCTCTAAGACATCTCCCTGCCAGATAACATAATTTATGCATACTTTATGTAATATGTCAGGGAGATTTGTATACTGTAGCTAACAAAGTAATACTAAGTCTATGTTGTGTTGTAAGCTGTTAGTAGCCCATGTGACTCACCTTTATTATGTAGCCTATTTTTTCCCTCATAATTTAGCCTACTGTTCTGACTTGGTGGTGCACATGTAGCCTATAATCTGTTTTAAGTAAATGTAATTAACCGGATATTGTAAGAGCTGTCCTTGTCTGCTTATACGCCCCCTTTATTTATTTACGTCCTATGTTAATATTTACAATATCATTTGAATAAGATTTAGAAAAACTATTTAGGAACAATGTAGTGTTGTCATAATATGGGGGGGGTCACTAGTCATCCCACTCATCATCATCCTCAAAGTCCTCTTCCTCATCATCATCGTCGTCATCATCTGAGGAGTGGATGGCTTTGCTCCTCTTCTGTAAGAACGGACAATGTCCGGAATTCCGTCGCTGTACATTTCTGTACATTTCGCTGTACATTTCAAAAGTGCTGAACAAGTAGTTATGTTGACTATGTCCGTCCTAGCTCGCTCATTAATATCTTAATCTAAAATTACGGACATTGTCCGTTCTTACAGAAGTCGTCCCCTTAAGCCAAAGTTTGTAGATTTCAATTGTTCAGTAGAAAACACATCAGACATATCAGCTATGTTTTTTGAAAAAGGCATTAAATGAGGCTGAATGAACTGTTTCCCTGCCAGACAAGGCTCTACTGATAGCCAGGTGCAGCAGTGGTGTCGGGACTCTGATGTTGGGACAGCTTTATGTAGGCCCTAACAGTTTGTGGGCACCATTTGTCTCCATTATAGTCCAATTAATGCATTGTTTAGTGTTGTGTTGTGGCTTTGCTCGCAATCATCAAAAAGTTTTTTTGAGTTTGCCCCATCAAGATGTACATGCTAAAATCCCCACTGGTCTCTTCACAGTGCTCCTTCTAACATAAGTAGTTATTTGAGGTACCTGGGTTGGCAGAGAATTCTGTTTAGTCATGGCTCTATTAAATACTGTTAGTTTCCCAGCCTGTTCTGGACCTGGGGACTGGGAAGAAACCTCTGGTTGCATGTCTTGTGTTGTACCTTCTTGTGTTGAACCAGCTCGCACAAAGACAAGATTGACATGCATATTCCTGACATTCGCACCAGTCACATTCGCACGTGTACATCAAAGTGCAAAAAACTAGGGCCTGTAGGACCTGTCTGGTCGACTGAGATGTCAAGAAAGCAGAGCAACGCCTTATCATGGACAGATCTCTTTCCATTTTAGCAACATTGAGTCTATATGTTTAGACCAGCTTGCTATCTAGGGTTACAATTGCCACAATATCCAATAATAGATTTAAATGAGATTTAGCGTGGAGCGAGTGATTTTTTTTTTCCCCAAAAACAATACTTTGGGTTTTTGAGATATTTTTTGTCATGTGGGCAAAAGACTGTTAAAACTGTTAAGGCTCCATGGATTGATAAACTGTATGGTTGAAAGAGATGGGGCAAAATGAGTAGATAATAAGTCTGGCTGCACATCTGACGGGCTGACTTACTGCAAACTGATCAATTATGTGACTAAACTCAACAACAATACCTTTGGTTTTTGAGATATTTTTGGTCATGGAGTGTATGTGGACATATGGACACCTGCTCATCGAACATCTAATTACAAAATCATGGTCGTTAATATGGAGTTGGTCCCCGCTTTGCAGCTATAACAGCCTCCACTCTTCTGGGAAGGAGTCCACTAGATGTTGGAACATTGCTGCTATAACAGCCTCCACTCTTCTGGGAAGGCTTTCCACTAGACGTTGGAACATTGCTGCGGGACTTGCTTTCATTCAGCCACAAGACCATTAGTGAGGTCGGGCACTGATGTTGGGCGATTAGGCCTGGCTCGCAGTAGTCGTTCCAATTCATCCCAAAGGTGTTCGATTTGGTTTAGGTCAGGGCTCTGTGCAGACCAGTCAAGTTCTTCCACACTGATCTTGACATTAGATTTCTGTATGGACCTCTCTTTGTGCACAGGAAAGGGCCAAAACAGGGAAGGGCCTTCCCCAAATTGTTGCCACAAAGTTTGAAGGACAGAATCATCTAGAATGTAATTGTATGCTATAGCATGAATATTTCCATTCACTGAAATTAAGAGGCTTAGTTCGAACTATGAAAAACAGCTCCAGACCATTATTCTTCCTCCGCCAAACTTTACAGTTGGCACTATGCATTCTGGCAGGTAGCATTCTCCTGGTGTCCGCCAAACCCAGATTTGTCTGTCAGACTGCCAGATGGTTCAGCGTGATTCATCACTCCAGAGAACGCGTGTAGACTGCTACAGAGTCCAGAAAATGAATCAACCTACCAGGGTTTGTTTACAAACACTACAGGAACAAGATCATCCACATGTATTGATCACAAGATCAAATATAGCTCTGTTCTAAAGCTGTATCCATACCCATTGGATGCAGTGATCACAATATCGTGGCTATATACAGGAGAGCCAAGGTTCCAAAAGCTTGGCCTAAAATAGTGTTTAAGAGATCATCTTATGTGCATGATGTAAGTGATATTTGTTGGTCTTATGTGATTAATAAGGAGTATCCAGACACTGCACTTGATGCATTTATAAAATGGATTCTTCCAATTAGTAATAAAAACCTGTAATGAAACAGACTGCTAAAATTGTTAAGGCTCCATGGATTGATAAACTGTATGGTTGAAAGAGATGGGGCAAAATGAGTAGATAATAAGTCTGGCTGCACATCTGACTGGCTGACTAACTGCAAACTGATCAATTATGTGACTAAACTCAACAAAAAGTAGAAGAAATTGTATTATTATATTATATGTATTATGAAGCCGAGATCAATGACATACTGTAAAGAATGATGGAAAAAAAACTTGAGTACTTTAAATGAACTGAAGGGCAGAAAGACAAATTCAACTCCATCTTTCATCCAATCAGATTCATCACAAAACCATTTGATGTTGGCATCTATTTGAATTATTACTTCATTGGCAAAGTGGGCAAACTTAAGCAGGAAATGCCAACAATGAATAGTGAGCCATCACATTCATGCATAAAAACAACTAATCATGAAAGAATAGAGTTAGTGTAACGTTAGTGTGGGACAGGAGGAACAATTATTGTTATCGATCAATAATGACAAACCACCTGGCATTGAAAACTTTCAGTGTTCAGACCCATTAAATCCTTCAACATTTTGTTTCGATACAGTCTCATTTAAAATGATTTAAATTATTCATGTTTTTTCATCAATCTACAAACAATTCCCAATAATGACAAGGCAAATAATTTGTTTAGAAATTGTTGCAAATGTATTACAAATAACAAACAGAAAATCACATTTACATAAGTATTGAGACCCTTTACACAGCACTTTGTTGAAGCACCTTTGGCAGCGATTACAGCATTGAGTCTTCTTGGGTATGACGCTACAAGCTTGACACACCTGCATTTAGGAGGTTTCTCCCATTCTTCTCTGCAGATCCTCTCAAGCTCTATCAGGTTGGATGGGGAGTGTTACTGCACAGCTATTTTCAGGTCTCTGCAGAGATGTTTGATCGGTTTGAAGTCCAGGCTCTGGATGGGCCACTCAAGAACATTTAGAGACTCGTCCTGCGTTCTCTTGGCAGTGTGCTTCGGGTTGCTGTCCTGTTGGAAGGTGAACCTTCGCTCCAGTCTGAGGTCCTGAGCGCTCTGGAGCAGGCTTTCATCAAGGTTCTCTCTGTACTTTGCTCCAAGTGGGCTGTCATGTGCATTTTATTGAGGAGTGGCTTCCGCCTGGCCACTCTACCATAATGGCCTGATTGGTGGAATGCTGCAGAGATGGTTTTCCTTCTGGAAGTTTCTCCCATCTTCTCTAGAGCAACTCCAGAGCTCTGTCCGATTGACCATTGGGTTCTTAGTCACCTCCCTGACCAAGGCCCTTCTCCCCGATTGTTCAGTTTGCCCGGGTGGCCAGCTCTACGAAGAGTCTTAGTGGGTGCAAACCTCTTCCATTTAAGAATGATGGAGGCCACTGTGTTCTTGGTGAATTCATTGCTGCAGACATTTTTTGGTACCCTTCCCCAGATCTGTGCCTAAACACAATCCTGTCTCGGATCTCTACTGACAATTCCCTCAACCTCATGGCTTGGTTTTTGCTCTGACAGGTGTGTGCCTTTCCAAATCATGTCCAATCAATTGAATTTACCACAGGTGGACTCCAATAAAGTTGTCGAAACATCTCAAGGATGATCAATCGAAACAGGATGAACCTGAGCTCAATTTTGGGTCTCATAGCAAATAGTCTGAATACTTATATAACTAAGGTATTTCTGTTTTATTTTATTAATACATTTGCTAAAATGTCAAAACACCTGTTTCCTTTGTCATTATTGGGTATTGTGATGTCATGATGCGGTATTATGATGTCATAATAGGGTATAGGGTATTGTGTGTGGATTGATGAAGAAACACCATTTGAGAATAAGGCTGTAACATAACAAAATGTGTAAAAAGTCAAGTGGTCTGAATACTTTCTGAATGCACTGTTTGCAGCTAATGAAGTCACGGAAACCCTTAAGAAGGAGTTGCAGTCAGTTGTAATGGGTAGCCAGTAATAAACTGGTCCTGAACATCTCTAAAACTAAGAGAATTGTATTTGGTACAAATCATTCCCTAATCTCTAGACCTCAGCTGTATCTGGTAATGAATGGTGTGGCTGTTGAACACCTTAGATTGTAAACTGCCAAAACATACATATTCAATGGTTGTAAAGATGGGGAGAGGTCTGTCTGTAATAAAGAGATGGGGAGAGATCTGTCCTTAATAAAGAGATGGGAGGAGGTCTGTCTGTAATAAAGAGATGGGGAGAGGTCTGTCTGTAATAAAGAGATGGGGAGAGGTCTGTCCTTAATAAAGAGATGGGGAGAGGTCTGTCCTTAATAAAGAGATGGGGAGAGGTCTGTCCTTAATAAAGAGATGGGGAGAGGTCTGTCCTTAATAAAGAGATGGGGAGAGGTCTGTCCTTAATAAAGAGATGGGGAGAGGTCTGTCTGTAATAAAGAGATGGGGAGAGGTCTATCTGTAATAAAGAGATGGGGAGAGATCTGTCCTTAATAAAGAGATGGGGAGAGGTCTGTCCTTAATAAAGAGATGGGGAGAGGTCTGTCTGTAATAAAGAGATGGGGAGAGGTCTGTCTGTAATAAAGAGATGGGGAGAGGTCTGTCTGTAATAAAGAGATGGGGAGAGGTCTGTCCTTAATAAAGAGATGGGGAGAGGTCTGTCTGTAATAAAGAGATGGGGAGAGGTCTGTCTGTAATAAAGAGATGGGGAGAGGTCTGTCCTTAATAAAGAGATGGGGAGAGGTCTGTCTGTAATAAAGAGATGGGGAGAGGTCTGTCTGTAATAAAGAGATGGGGAGAGGTCTGTCCTTAATAAAGAGATGGGGAGAGGTCTGTCTGTAATAAAGAGATGGGGAGAGGTCTGTCCTTAATAAAGAGATGGGGAGAGGTCTGTCTGTAATAAAGAGATGGGGAGAGGTCTGTCCTTAATAAAGAGATGGGGAGAGGTCTGTCTGTAATGAAGAGATGGGGAGAGGTCTGTCTGTAATAAAGAGATGGGGAGAGGTCTGTCTGTAATATAGAGATGGGGAGAGGTCTGTCTGTAATAAAGAGATGGGGAGAGGTCTGTCTGTAATAAAGAGATGGGGAGAGGTCTGTCTGTAATAAAGAGATGGGGAGAGGTCTGTCCTTAATAAAGAGATGGGGAGAGGTCTGTCTGTAATGAAGAGATGGGGAGAGGTCTGTCTGTAATAAAGAGATGGGGAGAGGTCTGTCCTTAATAAAGAGATGGGGAGAGGTCTGTCCTTAATAAAGAGATGGGGAGAGGTCTGTCTGTAATAAAGAGATGGGGAGAGGTCTGTCTGTAATAAAGAGATGGGGAGAGGTCTGTCTGTAATAAAGAGATGGGGAGAGGTCTGTCCTTAATAAAGAGATGGGGAGAGGTCTGTCTGTAATATAGAGATGGGGAGAGGTCTGTCCTTAATAAAGAGATGGGGAGAGGTCTGTCCTTAATAAAGAGATGGGGAGAGGTCTGTCCTTAATAAAGAGATGGGGAGAGGTCTGTCCTTAATAAAGAGATGGGGAGAGGTTTGTCTGTAATAAAGAGATGGGGAGAGGTCTGTCCTTAATAAAGAGATGGGGAGAGGTCTGTCCTTAATAAAGAGATGGGGAGAGGTCTGTCTGTAATATAGAGATGGGGAGAGGTCTGTCCTTAATAAAGAGATGGGGAGAGGTCTGTCTGTAATGAAGAGATGGGGAGAGGTCTGTCCTTAATAAAGAGATGGGGAGAGGTCTGTCCTTAATAAAGAGATGGGGAGAGGTCTGTCTGTAATGAAGAGATGGGGAGAGGTCTGTCTGTAATAAAGAGATGGGGAGAGGTCTGTCTGTAATAAAGAGATGGGGAGAGGTCTGTCTGTAATAAAGAGATGGGGAGAGGTCTGTCTGTAATAAAGAGATGGGGAGAGGTCTGTCTGTAATATAGAGATGGGGAGAGGTCTGTCTGTAATAAAGAGATGGGGAGAGGTCTGTCTGTAATAAAGAGATGGGGAGAGGTCTGTCCTTAATAAAGAGATGGGGAGAGGTCTGTCTGTAATGAAGAGATGGGGAGAGGTCTGTCTGTAATAAAGAGATGGGGAGAGGTCTGTCTGTAATAAAGAGATGGGGAGAGGTCTGTCTGTAATAAAGAGATGGGGAGAGGTCTGTCTGTAATAAAGAGATGGGGAGAGGTCTGTCTGTAATAAAGAGATGGGGAGAGGTCTGTCTGTAATAAAGAGATGGGGAGAGGTCTGTCTGTAATAAAGAGATGTCTGGGAGAGGTCTGTCTGTAATAAAGAGATGGGGAGAGGTCTGTCTGTAATAAAGAGATGGGGAGAGGTCTGTCTGTAATAAAGAGATGGGGAGAGGTCTGTCTGTAATAAAGAGATGGGGAGAGGTCTGTCTGTAATAAAGAGATGGGGAGAGGTCTGTCTGTAATAAAGAGATGGGGAGAGGTCTGTCTGTAATAAAGAGATGGGGAGAGGTCTGTCTGTAATAAAGAGATGGGGAGAGGTCTGTCTGTAATAAAGAGATGGGGAGAGGTCTGTCTGTAATAAAGAGATGGGGAGAGGTCTGTCTGTAATAAAGAGATGGGGAGAGGTCTGTCTGTAATAAAGAGATGGGGAGAGGTCTGTCCTTAATAAAGAGATGGGGAGAGGTCTGTCCTTAATAAAGAGATGGGGAGAGGTCTGTCTGTAATAAAGAGATGGGGAGAGGTCTGTCTGTAATAAAGAGATGGGGAGAGGTCTGTCCTTAATAAAGAGATGGGGAGAGGTCTGTCCTTAATAAAGAGATGGGGAGAGGTCTGTCCTTAATAAAGAGATGGGGAGAGGTCTGTCTGTAATAAAGAGATGGGGAGAGGTCTGTCTGTAATAAAGAGATGGGGAGAGGTCTGTCTGTAATAAAGAGATGGGGAGAGGTCTGTCTGTAATAAAGAGATGGGGAGAGGTCTGTCTGTAATAAAGAGATGGGGAGAGGTCTGTCTGTAATAAAGAGATGGGGAGAGGTCTGTCTGTAATAAAGAGATGGGGAGAGGTCTGTCTGTAATAAAGAGATGGGGAGAGGTCTGTCCTTAATAAAGAGATGGGGAGAGGTCTGTCTGTAATAAAGAGATGGGGAGAGGTCTGTCTGTAATAAAGAGATGGGGAGAGGTCTGTCTGTAATAAAGAGATGGGGAGAGGTCTGTCCTTAATAAAGAGATGGGGAGAGGTCTGTCTGTAATAAAGAGATGGGGAGAGGTCTGTCCTTAATAAAGAGATGGGGAGAGGTCTGTCTGTAATAAAGAAATGGGGAGAGGTCTGTCTGTAATAAAGAGATGGGGAGAGGTCTGTCTGTAATGAAGAGATGGGGAGAGGTCTGTCTGTAATAAAGAGATGGGGAGAGGTCTGTCTGTAATGAAGAGATGGGGAGAGGTCTGTCTGTAATAAAGAGATGGGGAGAGGTCTGTCTGTAATATAGAGATGGGGAGAGGTCTGTCTGTAATAAAGAGATGGGGAGAGGTCTGTCTGTAATAAAGAGATGGGGAGAGGTCTGTCTGTAATAAAGAGATGGGGAGAGGTCTGTCTTAATTAGATAAAGAGATGGGGAGAGGTCTGTCTGTAATAAAGAGATGGGGAGAGGTCTGTCTGTAATAAAGAGATGGGGAGAGGTCTGTCCTTAATAAAGAGATGGGGAGAGGTCTGTCCTTAATAAAGAGATGGGGAGAGGTCTGTCTGTAATAAAGAGATGGGGAGAGGTCTGTCTGTAATAAAGAGATGGGGAGAGGTCTGTCTGTAATAAAGAGATGGGGAGAGGTCTGTCTGTAATAAAGAGATGGGGAGAGGTCTGTCTGTAATATAGAGATGGGGAGAGGTCTGTCTGTAATAAAGAGATGGGGAGAGGTCTGTCCTTAATAAAGAGATGGGGAGAGGTCTGTCCTTAATAAAGAGATGGGGAGAGGTCTGTCTTAATAAAGAGATGGGGAGAGGTCTGTCTGTAATAAAGAGATGGGGAGAGGTCTGTCCTGTAATAAAGAGATGGGGAGAGGTCTGTCTGTAATAAAGAGATGGGGAGAGGTCTGTCTGTAATAAAGAGATGGGGAGAGGTCTGTCTGTAATAAAGAGATGGGGAGAGGTCTGTCTGTAATGAAGAGATGGGGAGAGGTCTGTCCTTAATAAAGAGATGGGGAGAGGTCTGTCCTTAATAAAGAGATGGGGAGAGGTCTGTCTGTAATGAAGAGATGGGGAGAGGTCTGTCTGTAATAAAGAGATGGGGAGAGGTCTGTCTGTAATAAAGAGATGGGGAGAGGTCTGTCTGTAATAAAGAGATGGGGAGAGGTCTGTCTGTAATAAAGAGATGGGGAGAGGTCTGTCTGTAATATAGAGATGGGGAGAGGTCTGTCTGTAATAAAGAGATGGGGAGAGGTCTGTCTGTAATAAAGAGATGGGGAGAGGTCTGTCTGTAATAAAGAGATGGGGAGAGGTCTGTCTGTAATAAAGAGATGGGGAGAGGTCTGTCTGTAATAAAGAGATGGGGAGAGGTCTGTCTGTAATAAAGAGATGGGGAGAGGTCTGTCTGTAATAAAGAGATGGGGAGAGGTCTGTCTGTCTGTAATATAGAGATGGGGAGAGGTCTGTCTGTAATAAAGAGATGGGGAGAGGTCTGTCTGTAATAAAGAGATGGGGAGAGGTCTGTCTGTAATAAAGAGATGGGGAGAGGTCTGTCTGTAATAAAGAGATGGGGAGAGGTCTGTCTGTAATAAAGAGATGGGGAGAGGTCTGTCTGTAATAAAGAGATGGGGAGAGGTCTGTCTGTAATAAAGAGATGGGGAGAGGTCTGTCTGTAATAAAGAGATGGGGAGAGGTCTGTCTGTAATAAAGAGATGGGGAGAGGTCTGTCTGTAATAAAGAGATGGGGAGAGGTCTGTCTGTAATAAAGAGATGGGGAGAGGTCTGTCTGTAATAAAGAGATGGGGAGAGGTCTGTCTGTAATAAAGAGATGGGGAGAGGTCTGTCTGTAATAAAGAGATGGGGAGAGGTCTGTCTGTAATAAAGAGATGGGGAGAGGTCTGTCTGTAATAAAGAGATGGGGAGAGGTCTGTCTGTAATAAAGAGATGGGGAGAGGTCTGTCTGTAATAAAGAGATGGGGAGAGGTCTGTCTGTAATAAAGAGATGGGGAGAGGTCTGTCTGTAATAAAGAGATGGGGAGAGGTCTGTCTGTAATAAAGAGATGGGGAGAGGTCTGTCTGTAATAAAGAGATGGGGAGAGGTCTGTCTGTAATAAAGAGATGGGGAGAGGTCTGTCTGTAATAAAGAGATGGGGAGAGGTCTGTCTGTAATAAAGAGATGGGGAGAGGTCTGTCTGTAATAAAGAGATGGGGAGAGGTCTGTCCTTAATAAAGAGATGGGGAGAGGTCTGTCTGTAATAAAGAGATGGGGAGAGGTCTGTCTGTAATAAAGAGATGGGGAGAGGTCTGTCTGTAATAAAGAGATGGGGAGAGGTCTGTCTGTAATAAAGAGATGGGGAGAGGTCTGTCTGTAATATAGAGATGGGGAGAGGTCTGTCTGTAATAAAGAGATGGGGAGAGGTCTGTCTGTAATAAAGAGATGGGGAGAGGTCTGTCTGTAATAAAGAGATGGGGAGAGGTCTGTCTGTAATAAAGAGATGGGGAGAGGTCTGTCTGTAATAAAGAGATGGGGAGAGGTCTGTCTGTAATAAAGAGATGGGGAGAGGTCTGTCTGTAATAAAGAGATGGGGAGAGGTCTGTCTGTAATAAAGAGATGGGGAGAGGTCTGTCTGTAATAAAGAGATGGGGAGAGGTCTGTCTGTAATAAAGAGATGGGGAGAGGTCTGTCTGTAATAAAGAGATGGGGAGAGGTCTGTCTGTAATAAAGAGATGGGGAGAGGTCTGTCTGTAATAAAGAGATGGGGAGAGGTCTGTCTGTAATAAAGAGATGGGGAGAGGTCTGTCTGTAATAAAGAGATGGGGAGAGGTCTGTCTGTAATAAAGAGATGGGGAGAGGTCTGTCTGTAATAAAGAGATGGGGAGAGGTCTGTCTGTAATAAAGAGATGGGGAGAGGTCTGTCTGTAATAAAGAGATGGGGAGAGGTCTGTCTGTAATAAAGAGATGGGGAGAGGTCTGTCCTTAATAAAGAGATGGGGAGAGGTCTGTCCTTAATAAAGAGATGGGGAGAGGTCTGTCTGTAATAAAGAGATGGGGAGAGGTCTGTCTGTAATAAAGAGATGGGGAGAGGTCTGTCCTTAATAAAGAGATGGGGAGAGGTCTGTCCTTAATAAAGAGATGGGGAGAGGTCTGTCCTTAATAAAGAGATGGGGAGAGGTCTGTCTGTAATAAAGAGATGGGGAGAGGTCTGTCCTTAATAAAGAGATGGGGAGAGGTCTGTCTGTAATAAAGAGATGGGGAGAGGTCTGTCTGTAATAAAGAGATGGGGAGAGGTCTGTCTGTAATAAAGAGATGGGGAGAGGTCTGTCTGTAATAAAGAGATGGGGAGAGGTCTGTCCTTAATAAAGAGATGGGGAGAGGTCTGTCCTTAATAAAGAGATGGGGAGAGGTCTGTCCTTAATAAAGAGATGGGGAGAGGTCTGTCTGTAATAAAGAGATGGGGAGAGGTCTGTCTGTAATAAAGAGATGTAATAAAGAGGGAGAGGTCTGTCATCTGTAATAAAGAGATGGGGAGAGGTCTGTCCTTAATAAAGAGATGGGGAGAGGTCTGTCTGTAATAAAGAGATGGGGAGAGGTCTGTCTGTAATAAAGAGATGGGGAGAGGTCTGTCTGTAATAAAGAGAAAGGTCTGTCTGATGAAGAGATGGGGAGAGGTCTGTCTGTAATGAAGAGATGGGGAGAGGTCTGTCTGTAATAAAGAGATGGGGAGAGGTCTGTCTGTAATAAAGAGATGGGGAGAGGTCTGTCTGTAATAAAGAGATGGGGAGAGGTCTGTCTGTAATAAAGAGATGGGGAGAGGTCTGTCTGTAATAAAGAGATGGGGAGAGGTCTGTCTGTAATAAAGAGATGGGGAGAGGTCTGTCTGTAATAAAGAGATGGGGAGAGGTCTGTCTGTAATAAAGAGATGGGGAGAGGTCTGTCTGTAATAAAGAGATGGGGAGAGGTCTGTCTGTAATAAAGAGATGGGGAGAGGTCTGTCTGTAATAAAGAGATGGGGAGAGGTCTGTCTGTAATAAAGAGATGGGGAGAGGTCTGTCTGTAATAAAGAGATGGGGAGAGGTCTGTCTGTAATAAAGAGATGGGGAGAGGTCTGTCTGTAATAAAGAGATGGGGAGAGGTCTGTCTGTAATAAAGAGATGGGGAGAGGTCTGTCTGTAATAAAATGGGGAGATGGGGATGGGGAGGTCTGTCTGTAATAAAGAGATGGGGAGAGGTCTGTCTGTAATAAAGAGATGGGGAGAGGTCTGTCTGTAATAAAGAGATGGGGAGAGGTCTGTCTGTAATAAAGAGATGGGGAGAGGTCTGCCTGTAATAAAGAGATGGGGAGAGGTCTGTCTGTAATAAAGAGATGGGGAGAGGTCTGTCCTTAATAAAGAGATGGGGAGAGGTCTGTCTGTAATAAAGAGATGGGGAGAGGTCTGTCTGTAATAAAGAGATGGGGAGAGGTCTGTCTGTAATAAAGAGATGGGGAGAGGTCTGTCTGTAATAAAGAGATGGGGAGAGGTATGTCTGTAATAAAGAGATGGGGAGAGGTCTGTCTGTAATAAAGAGATGGGGAGAGGTCTGTCTGTAATAAAGAGATGGGGAGAGGTCTGTCTGTAATAAAGAGATGGGGAGAGGTCTGTCTGTAATAAAGAGATGGGGAGAGGTCTGTCTGTAATAAAGAGATGGGGAGAGGTCTGTCTGTAATAAAGAGATGGGGAGAGGTCTGTCTGTAATAAAGAGATGGGGAGAGGTCTGTCTGTAATAAAGAGATGGGGAGAGGTCTGTCCTTAATAAAGAGATGGGGAGAGGTCTGTCTGTAATAAAGAGATGGGGAGAGGTCTGTCCTTAATAAAGAGATGGGGAGAGGTCTGTCTGTAATAAAGAGATGGGGAGAGGTCTGTCCTTAATAAAGAGATGGGGAGAGGTCTGTCTGTAATAAAGAGATGGGGAGAGGTCTGTCCTTAATAAAGAGATGGGGAGAGATCTGTCTGTAATGACGAGATGGGGAGAGGTCTGTCTGTAATGAAGAGATGGGGAGAGGTCTGTCTGTAATGAAGAGATGGGGAGAGGTCTGTCTGTAATGAAGAGATGGGGAGAGGTCTGTCTGTAATGAAGAGATGGGGAGAGGTCTGTCCTTAATAAAGAGATGGGGAGAGGTCTGTCCTTAATAAAGAGATGGGGAGAGGTCTGTCCTTAATAAAGAGATGGGGAGAGGTCTGTCTGTAATAAAGAGATGGGGAGAGGTCTGTCCTTAATAAAGAGATGGGGAGAGGTCTGACTGTAATGAAGAGATGGGGAGAGGTCTGTCTGTAATGAAGAGATGGGGAGAGGTCTGTCTGTAATAAAGATATGTACTTCTGCAGCCTCTAGTTTAATCGTATCTTGATTATTGTCCAGTTGTGTGGTCAAATGCTGCAAATAAAGGCCTAGTTAAGCTACAGCTGGTCCCAGAACAGAGTGGCACATCTTGCTCTTCATTGTATTCAGAGGACTAATATAAATAGTAAGCATTACCAGTGTCTCTTGGCTAAGAGTTGAGGAGAGACTGATTGCATCACTTCTTTTTTAATAAAAATTATCAATGTGTTGAAAATGCCACTTTTTTTTGCATTGTCAGCTTTATGCACAGCTCTGAAACACACACGTACCTCACCAGACCTGTCACCAGGGTTCTAGTCCGCAAATCCGGAACAAATTCAAGAAAATGTACAATATTATATAGAGCCATTATTGCATGGAACTTTCTTACATATCATATTGTTAAAATGAACAGCAAACCTGATTTAAAAATAAATGCTAAAGCAACACCTCAAGGAACAATTCCTCTCCTCTTTTTGACATAGATAGCTTGTGTGTTGATATGTAGGCTATGTGTGCCGTTTTTAAACGTAGTAGTTCTGTCCTGGATCTGTTCTTGTCTATTAATGTTCTGTATAATGTCATGTTTCATGTTTTGTGTGGACCCCAGGAAGAGTAGCTGCATCTTTTGCAACAGCTTATGGGGATCCTAATAAAATACAAAAAAATACCAATTACCAACAGCTTATGGGGATCCTAATAAAATACAAAAAATACCAATTACCAATGGTGGCTAGCTTTACACTCCAGCCAATGGTGGCTAGCTTTACACTCCAGCCAATGGTGGCTAGCTTTACACTCCAGCCAATGGTGGCTAGCTTTACACTCCAGCCAATGGTGGCTACACTCCAGCCAATGGTGGCTAGCTTTTCCAGCCAATGGTGGCTAGCTTTACCAGCCAATGGTGGCTAGCTTTACACTCCAGCCAATGGTGGCTAGCTTTACACTCCAGCCAATGGTGGCTAGCTTTACACACCAGCCAATGGTGGCTAGTTTTACACTCCAGCCAATGGTGGCTAGCTTTACACTACAGCCAATGGTGGCTAGCTTTACACTCCAGCCAATGGTGGCTAGTTTTACACTCCAGCCAATGGTGGCTAGCTTTACACTCCAGCCAATGGTGGCTAGCTTTACACTCCAGCCAATGGTGGCTAGTTTTACACTCCAGCCAATGGTGGCTAGCTTTACACTCCAGCCAATGGTGGCTAGTTTTACACTCCAGCCAATGGTGGCTAGCTTTACACCAGCCAATGGTGGCTAGTTTTACACTCCAGCCAATGGTGGCTAGTTTTACACTCCAGCCAATGGTGGCTAGTTTTACACTCCAGCCAATGGTGGCAGCCAATGGTGGCTTTACACTCCAGCCAATGGTGGCTAGCTTTACACACCAGCCAATGGTGGCTAGTTTTACACTCCAGCCAATGGTGGCTAGCTTTACACTCCAGCCAATGGTGGCTAGCTTTACACTCCAGCCAATGGTGGCTAGCTTTACACTCCAGCCAATGGTGGCTAGCTTTACACTCCAGCCAATGCTTGGTCATGGAAACCCATTTCATAAAGCTCCTGACAAACAGTTATTGTGCTGACGTTGCTTCCATAGGAAAAACCATTTTTACATGCAGCGTCCTTCAGCACACAGCGGTCCCGTTCCGTGGGCTTGTGTGGCCTACCACTTCACGACTGAGCCGTTATTGCTCATAGACCTTTCCACTTCACAATAACAGCACTTACATTTGACTGGGGCAGATCGAGCAGGGCAGAAATTGACAAACTGACTCGTTGGAAAGGTGGCATCTTATGACATTGCCACGTTAAAAGTCACTGAGCTCTTCAGTATGGAGCGCATGGCTGTGAGCTTGATTTTATACACCTGGTTGGTATTGAAAGGGCTTGCTGGATCTTAACATAAACAACATATGCATCTGTGATGTGGAATCAAACAGTAAAACAAATGAGTTGTAGAAATAAAGAAAGGGCTTGCTGATCAGATTTGAAGATGTCTGAAAAACAGAAGTTGTGTATTTTTATATAGAAGTGGGACACATTCTATAGCTGAGGTATTATGTAACAAAAACAAAAAAGAAGAGAATAAAAGCCAATGGTAGTCTTTTTCCGAAGCCTGGTGTGGGAGTATGGAAGCCACACTGAATTATCCCAAAAAGAGCCAATCTTATGAGGGGGTGACAGTCTCAGAAAACCATGAACCGCTCCTCTTCACCAAGCCTTATGGAAACCTCTTATCTAGACGAGATAATGTGCTTATTTTCTATACGTTTACATAAACACACCATAAACAGTCCACAGTTTCGAAATGTACTGTCATCTGTAGAGCAATGATTTCACCTAGAACATATCCCGACATTGGAAAGTACATGCAGTAGGTAATTTAGACTGAAAGTCTGTTGGTATTCTTCCTGATCTTGGTTAAAACACGAAACAAATATCCAGCGAAATTTGGTCAGCTGTGTGATTTATACACAAAATCTGTCCACGAGAGATGATATTCTTCCTGATGTGTCCAAAGTGGAAATAATCGTTTAATTTCAGGCAGATTCACTGATCTCCGAACAACAACAACAACAACAACAGAACTGAAAATTCCACCTTTCTCTTAAAACAAAAAAAATGAGAGACCTCAGAGTTGCCAGGACAAATACTTTTTACGGCACTTCAATACAGCTGTGACCGGAAGTGATTTTTGTAGCAGGTTAGAACAGCATTTTTGCTAACCCCAACCCTATTCCTAACCTTAACCTCAGTCTCCTAACCTGCTATGTTAATTATCATAAACTGCTGCTTAAGTTCTCCTAACATGCTATGGAAAAAGGCTGTATTGAAGTGGTGTGGAAAGAGTGTTACTCCTATAGAGATAGATAGAGGACTCTTCTTTGTTTCTGTGACTGCATGGGCAGTGCCATTGAGGCAAGCTCCATTTTTAAGTAGTAATTTTTCTTCTTCCTGATTGGCTGATCCTTCCTGATAACCCGGTTGGACATGACTCCAACAGGGTCACCATGAGAGATCAGCTAATGATGTTGGAAGTTCCACCTAGTTGGCTACATATAAAATGGTAGAAGCCCTCGATGGCGCTGCCCATACTAATATAGCCTTTTGGCCACTAGAGGCCTCTATCATTCTCTATGGTTTCTCAAGAGTTGCCTCCTCAGAGCCACATTTTCCTGTTCCTGGTTTGGGTTTATAGAGCCTCTCTGTAACTAGAGTGTGAATGCTGTGGAAATGAATTGTAGGAGGGATATGCTTAAGTTCTGCTTCTATCACTGACCTTTATGTACTGTGCTTTGTATTCAGTGGAGCGGAACGGAGTGAATGGAATGGCCATATGCCACTGCCACGAGCCTGTCCTCCCCAATTAAGGTGCCACCAACCTCCTGTGGTTGTATGCTGTTCAAAGGATCATCCCTGGACTCTAGCATTACTTTCTCAAAATGTATTTCACCATAGCAGCCAGGGTAGATGCGATTTACACAGACAAACACACACACATAGACGCACACACACACACAACATCTGGTATGTATTATTTTTCCAGTTGCTTTAGAATATTTAGGGCATAGAAATGAGGGCAGCATGCAATTCATATCGGAAGTTAAACATGGCCTTGACTCACAGAGGAGAATTTTCTATTTCCCAAAGCAACATTTCCCAAAGCAAATATCTCACCACTCACTGCACTGCAGAAATCTTCAAGGCATTTTGTGACTTAAAAGCAAGTGTGAGCTTGAAAAAGAATAACTAGTCACACAAACCACAAAAATCAAATATACTGAACAAAAATATAAACGCAACATTTTAAGTGTTGGAACCATGTTAAATAAGCTAAAATAAAACATCCCAGAAATGTTCCATTTGCACAAACATCTTATTTTTCTCAAATTTTGTGAAAAAATGTGTTTACATCCCTGTTAGTGAGCATTTCTCCTTTGCCAAGATTATCAATGCACCTGACAGGTGTGGCATATCAAGAAGCTGATTAAACAGCAGGATCATTACACAGGTGCACCTTGTGCTGTGGACAATAAAAAGTCCACTCTAAAATGTGCAATTTTGTTTCGAAACGCAATGCCACAGATGTCTTAAGTATCGAGGGAGTGTGCAATTGACATGCCGACTGCACGGATGTAGCTGCTTCCAGCCTCCAGCCAGTGGCTGCATGTGAAGTGACAACTGTCACTGTTGTCATTACAAGCCAACTTTAAACACTGATGACAATCAACAGGCTATAGTCAATATTTGTTCCTGTGAGAAAAGATTGAGAAAGATTATATATAAAAAATGATCATTATATATTTGTTTATACAATAGAATCTTATTGGAGAAATTACTCACCAAAAAAAAAGTCTCACACTTCACTGATCTGTCGTACTGCTTTAAACTACAAAATCATTCAACTCTAAAAGTAGTTTCAATTGAAAACGCAGAAATATGTCTGGTATTTTAAGATAAGCAGTAAAAAGATAGCGAAACTGTTGCTGTTCTTCAGAATGCGTCGGAAGCCTGTGGTTCCTTCCTGCCTCCAGGCAGTGAGTGCGTGTGATGTGAAGTGACTGGGGTTGCCCCGTCATCATCTCTGAAGATACTCTGTCTGTGAGGTCCACCATACATCACCTGCCGGAGCAGGACATCTGGGTGCTCCGGCGACATTGTGTTTATGCAACTTAAAGAGCTCTCCGCTCCAGTGCTACAGTGATGAATGGCCTGCTGCAGCAAAACAGATGATGTGAGTAGCCAGTGGGAGGTTAAGAGAATAGACTGGCTAGCTAGAGAAATGGATGGGTGAGGCCACTTTATCACGGGTATAGGCTAGCTAGAGGAACAGATGGGTCAGGCCACTTTATCATGGGTATAGGCTAGCTAGAGAAATGGATAGGAAGAGGCCACTGAATCACAGGTATAGGCTAGCTAGAGAAATGGATAGGAAGAGGCCACTGGGGATCGCAGGTATAGGCTGGCTAGAGAAATGGATAGGAAGAGGCCACTGAATCACAGGTATAGGCTAGCTAGAGAAATTGATAGGAAGAGGCCACTGAATCACAGGTATAGGCTAGCTAGAGAAATGGATGGGTGAGGCCACTGAATCACAGGTATAGGCTAGCTAGAGGAATGGATAGGAAGAGGCCACTGAATCACGGGTATAGGCTAGCTAGAGAAATGGATGGGTGAGGCCACTGAATCACAGGTATAGGCTAGCTAGAGGAATGGATAGGAAGAGGCCACTGAATCACGGGTATAGGCTAGCTAAAGAAATGGATAGGAAGAGGCCACTGAATCACAGGTATAGGCTAGCTAGAGAAACGGATAGGAAGAGGCCACTGAATCACAGGTATAGGCTAGCTAGAGAAATGGATAGGAAGAGGCCACTGAATCACAGGTATAGGCTAGCTAGAGAAATGGATAGGAAGAGGCCACTGAATCACAGGTATAGGCTAGCTAGAGAAATGGATAGGAAGAGGCCACTGAATCACAGGTATAGGTTAGCTAGAGAAATGGATAGGAAGAGGCCATTGAATCACAGGTATAGGCTAGCTAGAGAAACGGATAGTAAGACGCCACTGAATCACAGGTATAGGCTAGCTAGAGAAATGGATGGGTGAGGCCACTGAATCACGGGTATAGGCTAGCTAGAGGAACAGATGGGTCAGGCCACTTTATCATGGGTATAGGCTAGCTAGAGAAATGGATAGGAAGAGGCCACTGAATCACAGGTATAGGCTAGCTAGAGAAATGGATAGGAAGAGGCCACTGGGATCGCAGGTATAGGCTGGCTAGAGAAATGGATGGGTGAGGCCACTTTATCACGGGTATAGGCTAGCTAGAGAAATGGATGGGTGAGGCCACTGAATCACAGGTATAGGCTAGCTAGAGGAATGGATAGGAAGAGGCCACTGAATCACGGGTATAGGCTAGCTAAAGAAATGGATAGGAAGAGGCCACTGAATCACAGGTATAGGCTAGCTAGAGAAACGGATAGGAAGAGGCCACTGAATCACAGGTATAGGCTAGCTAGAGAAATGGATAGGAAGAGGCCACTGAATCACAGGTATAGGTTAGCTAGAGAAATGGATAGGAAGAGGCCACTGAATCACAGGTATAGGCTAGCTAGAGAAATGGATAGTAAGACGCCACTGAATCACAGGTATAGGCTAGCTAGAGAAATGGATAGGAAGAGGCCACTGAATCACAGGTATAGGCTAGCTAGAGGAATGGATGGGTGAGGCCACTTTATCACGGGTATAGGCTAGCTAGAGGAATGGATGGGTGAGGCCACTTTATCACAGGTATAGGCTAGCTAGAGGAATGAATAGGAAGAGGCCACTGAATCACAGGTATAGGCTAGCTAGAGGAACAGATGGGTGAGGCCACATTATCACGGGTATAGGCTAGCTAGAGAAATGGATAGGAAGAGGCCACTGAATCACAGGTATAGGCTAGCTAGAGGAATGGATGGGTGAGGCCACTTTATCACGGGTATAGGCTAGCTAGAGGAACAGATGGGTGAGGCCACTTTATCACGGGTATAGGCTAGCTAGAGAAATGGACAGGAAGAGGCCACTGAATCACAGGTATAGGCTAGCTAGAGGAATGGATGGGTGAGGCCACTTTATCACCGGTATAGGCTAGCTAGAGAAATGGATAGGAAGAGGCCACTGAATCACAGGTATAGGCTAGCTAGAGGAATGGATGAGTGAGGCCACTTTATCACGGTTATAGGCTAGCTAGAGGAACAGATGGGTGATGTCACTTTATCACGGGTATAGGCTAGCTAGAGG
Source organism: Oncorhynchus gorbuscha (assembly GCF_021184085.1). Lineage (NCBI taxonomy): Eukaryota > Metazoa > Chordata > Actinopteri > Salmoniformes > Salmonidae > Oncorhynchus > Oncorhynchus gorbuscha. Next base: position 24,662 of record NW_025748512.1, read on the forward strand.
AATGGATGGGATGAGGCCACTTTATCACGGGTATAGGCTAGCTAGAGAAATGGATAGGATGAGACCACTGCATCACGGGTATATGCTAGCTAAAGGAACGGATGGGTGAGGCCACTTTATCACGGGTATAGGCTAGCTAGAGGAATGGATGGGATGAGGCCACTGCATTTACATTTACATTTAAGTCATTTAGCAGACGCTCTTATCCAGAGCGACTTACAAATTGCTGCATTCACCTTATGACATCCAGTGGAACAGTCACTTTACAATAGTGCATCTAAATCTTAAAGGGGGGGGAGGGAATACTTATCCTATCCTAGGTATTCCTTAAAGAGGTGGGGTTTCAGGTGTCTCCGGAAGGTGGTGATTGACTCCGCTGTCCTGGCGTCGTGAGGGAGTTTGTTCCACCATTGGGGGCCAGAGCAGCGAACAGTTTTGACTGGGCTGAGCGGGAGCTGTACTTCCTCAGTGGTAGGGAGGCGAGCAGGCCAGAGGTGGATGAACGCAGTGCCCTTGTTTGGGTGTAGGGCCTGATCAGAGCCTGGAGGTACTGAGGTGCCGTTCCCCTCACAGCTCCGTAGGCAAGCACCATGGTCTTGTAGCGGATGCGAGCTTCAACTGGAAGCCAGTGGAGAGAACGGAGGAGCGGGGTGACGTGAGAGAACTTGGGAAGGTTGAACACCAGACGGGCTGCGGCGTTCTGGATGAGTTGAAGGGGTTTAATGGCACAGGCAGGGAGCCCAGCCAACAGCGAGTTGCAGTAATCCAGACGGGAGATGACAAGTGCCTGGATTAGGACCTGCGCCGCTTCCTGTGTGAGGCAGGGTCGTACTCTGCGGATGTTGTAGAGCATGAACCTACAGGAACGGGCCACCGCCTTGATGTTGGTTGAGAATGACAGGGTGTTGTCCAGGATCACACCAAGGTTCTTAGCGCTCTGGGAGGAGGACCCAATGGAGTTGTCAACCGTGATAGCGAGATCATGGAACGGGCAGTCCTTCCCCGGGAGGAAGAGCAGCTCCGTCTTGCCGAGGTTCAGCTTGAGGTGGTGATCCGTCATCCACACTGATATGTCTGCCAGACATGCAGAGATGCGATTCGCCACCTGGTCATCAGAAGGGGGAAAGGAGAAGATTAGTTGTGTGTCGTCTGCATAGCAATGATAGGAGAGACCATGTGAGGTTATGACAGAGCCAAGTGACTTGGTGTATAGCGAGAATAGGAGAGGGCCTAGAACAGAGCCCTGGGGGACACCAGTGGTGAGAGCGTGTGGTGAGGAGACAGATTCTCGCCACGCCACCTGGTAGGAGCGACCTGTCAGGTAGGACGCAAACCAAGCGTGGGCCGCGCCGGAGATGCCCAACTCGGAGAGGGTGGAGAGGAGGATCTGATGGTTCACAGTATCGAAGGCAGCCGATAGATCTAGAAGGATGAGAGCAGAGGAGAGAGAGTTAGCTTTAGCAGTGCGGAGCGCCTCCGTGATACAGAGGAGAGCAGTCTCTGTTGAATGACTAGTCTTGAAACCTGACTGATTTGGATCAAGAAGGTCATTCAGAGAGAGATAGCGGGAGAGCTGGCCAAGGACGGCACGTTCAAGAGTTTTGGAGAGAAAAGAAAGAAGGGATACTGGTCTGTAATTGTTGACATCGGAGGGATCGATTGTAGGTTTTTTCAGAAGGGGTGCAACTCTCGCTCTCTTGAAGACGGAAGGGACGTAGCCAGCGGTCAGTGATGAGTTGATGAGCGAGGTGAGGTAAGGGAGAAGGTCTCCGGAAATGGTCTGGAGAAGAGGGGAGGGGATAGGGTCAAGCGGGTAGGTTGTTGGGCGGCCGGCCGTCACAAGACGCGAGATTTCATCTGGAGGGAGAGGAGAGAAAGAGGTCAGAGCACAGGGTAGGGCAGTGTGAGCAGAACCAGCGGTGTCGTTTGACTTAGCAAACGAGGATCGGATGTCGTCGACCTTCTTTTCAAAATGGTTGACGAAGTCGTCTGCAGAGAGGGAGGAGGGGGGAGGGGAGGAGGATTCAGGAGGGAGGAGAAGGTGGCAAAGGGCTTCCTAGGGTTAGAGGCAGATGCTTGGAATTTAGCGTGGTAGAAAGTGGCTTTAGCAGCAGAGACAGAGGAGGAAAATGTAGAGAGGAGGGAGTGAAAGGATGCCAGGTCCGCAGGGAGGCGAGTTTTCCTCCATTTCCGCTCGGCTGCCCGGAGCCCTGTTCTGTGAGCTCGCAATGAGTCATCGAGCCACGGAGCGGGAGGGAGGACCGAGCCGGCCTGGAGGATAGGGGACATAGAGAGTCAAAGGATGCAGAGAGGGAGGAGAGGAGGGTTGAGGAGGCAGAATCAGGAGATAGGTTGGAGAAGGTTTGAGCGGAGGGAAGAGATGATAGGATGGAAGAGGAGAGAGTAGCGGGGGAGAGAGAGCGAAGGTTGGGACGGCGCGATACCATCCGAGTAGGGGCAGTGTGGGAAGTGTTGGATGAGAGCGAGAGGGAAAAGGATACAAGGTAGTGGTCGGAGACTTGGAGGGGAGTTGCAATGAGGTTAGTGGAAGAACAGCATCTAGTAAAGATGAGGTCGAGCGTATTGCCTGCCTTGTGAGTAGGGGGGGAAGGTGAGAGGGTGAGGTCAAAAGAGGAGAGGAGTGGAAAGAAGGAGGCAGAGAGGAATGAGTCAAAGGTAGACGTGGGGAGGTTAAAGTAGCCCAGAACTGTGAGAGGTGAGCCGTCCTCAGGAAAGGAGCTTATCAAGGCATCAAGCTCATTGATGAACCCTCCGAGGGAACCTGGAGGGCGATAAATGATAAGGATGTTAAGCTTGAAAGGGCTGGTAACTGTGACAGCATGGAATTCAAAGGAGGCGATAGACAGATGGGTAAAGGGAGAAAGAGAGAATGACCGCTTGGGAGAGATGAGGATCCCGGTGCCACCACCCCGCTGACCAGAAGCTCTCGGGGTGTGCGAGAACACATGGGCGGACGAAGAGAGAGCAGTAGGAGTAGCAGTGTCGTCTGTGGTGATCCATGTTTCCGTTAGTGCCAAGAAGTCGAGGGACTGGAGGGAGGCATAGGCTGAGATGAACTCTGCCTTGTTGACCGCAGATCGGCAATTCCAGAGGCTACCGGAGACCTGGAACTCCACGTGGGTCGTGCGCGCTGGGACCACCAGATTAGGGTGGCCGCGGCCACGCGGTGTGGAGCGTTTGTATGGTCTGTGCAGAGAGGAGAGAACAGGGATAAACAGACACATAGTTAACAGGCTACAGAAGAGGCTACGCTAATGCAAAGGAGATTGGAATGACAAGTGGACTACACGTCTCGAATGTTCAGAAAGTTAAGCTACGTGGCAAGAATCTTATTGACTAAAATGATTAAAATGATACAGTACTGCTGAAGTAGGCTAGCTGGCAGTGGGTGCGTTGTTGACACTACACTAATCAAGTCGTTCCGTTGAGTGTAATAGTTTCTACAGTGCTGCTATTCGGGGGCTAGCTGGCTAGCTAGTAGTGTCTGCTAAATGGCATATATATATATATTATTATTATTATTATTATTATATTATTATATTATATTATATATTATTATATTATTATTATTATATTATTATATTATATATTATTATTATTATATATTACTTTACGTTGCGTTAAAAGAACGACAATAGCTGGCTAGCTAAAGAAAATCGCTGGCTAGCTAACCTAGAAAAGCTGGCTAGCTAACCTAGAAAATCGCTCTAGACTACACAATTATCTTTGATACAAAGACGGCTATGTAGCTAGCTATGTAGCTAGCTACGATCAAACAAATCAAACCGTTGTACTGTAATGAAATGAAATGAAAATGTGATACTACCTGTGAATGTGACCGGGTTGTTGAGTTCTATTCAGAAGACGTTGGCTAGCGTTAGCTAGCTGTTGGCTAGCTAGCAGAGTCTCCTACGTTAAGGACGACAAATAGCTGGCTAGCTAACCTCGGTAAATTAAGATAATCACTCTAAGACTACACACTCTAAACCTAAACAACACAATTATCTTGGAACGAAGATACGAAGACAGCAAAGACAGCTATGTAGCTAGCTAACACTAAGGAGATCTGATCAAGTCTTTCAGTTGAGTGTAATAGTTTTCCCAGTGCAGCTAATCAGTGGACGTTAGCTAGCTGGCTAGTGAAGACTACGTTAGGACGGCGAAATACGATAATTACGCAATTATCTTTGATACAAAGACGGCTATGTAGCTAGCTGAGAAGAAATTGCTAAGATTAGACAAATCAAACCGTTGTGCTATAATGAAATATAATGAAATGTAAAAAGTTATACTACCTGCGGGAGCGAAGCGCGATCGACCACTCGCTCCAAACCGGAAGCGAGTGGGTCACGTGACTGCATCACGGGTATAGGCTAGCTAGAGGAATGGATGGGACGAGGCCACTTTATCACGGGTATAGGCTAGCTAGAGAAATGGATAGGAAGAGACCACTTTATCACAGGTATAGGCTAGCTAGAGGAATGGATGGGATGAGGCCACTTTATCACGGGTATAGGCTAGCTAGAGGAATGGATGTGATGAGGCCACTGCTTCAGGGGTATAGGCTAGCTAGAGGAATGGATGGATGAGACCACTGCGTAAGGGGTATAAGCTAGCTAGAGGAATGGATGGATGAGGCCACTGCGTAAGGGGTGTAGGCTAGCTAGAGGAATGGATGGATGAGGCCACGGCGTCAGGGGTGTAGGCTAGCTAGAGGAATGGATGGATGAGACCACTGCATCAGGGGTATAGGCTAGCTATAGGAATGGATGGATGAGGCCACGGCGTCAGGGGTGTAGGCTAGCTAGAGGAATGGATGGATGAGACCACTGCGTAAGGGGTATAGGCTAGCTAGAGGAATGGATGGATGAGACCACTGCGTAAGGGGTATAGGCTAGCTAGAGGAATGGATGGATGAGACCACTGCGTAAGGGGTATAAGTTAGCTAGAGGAATGGATGGATGAGGCCACTGCGTAAGGGGTATAGGCTAGCTAGAGGAATGGATGGATGAGGCCACTGCGTAAGAGGTATAGGCTAGCTAGAGGAATGGATGGATGAGGCCACTGCATAAGGGGTATAGGCTAGCTAGAGAATGGATGGATGAGGCCACTGCATAAGGGGTATAGGCTAGCTAGAGGAATGGATGGATGAGGCCACTGCATAAGGGGTATAGGCTAGCTAGAGGAATGGATGGATGAGACCACTGCGTAAGGGGTATAGGCTAGCTAGAGGAATGGATGGATGAGACCACTGCGTAAGGGGTATAGGCTAGCTAGAGGAATGGATGGATGAGACCACTGCGTAAGGGGTATAGGCTAGCTAGAGGAATGGATGGATGAGACCACTGCGTAAGGGCTATAGGCTAGCTAGAGGAATGGATGGATGAGACCACTGTGTAAGGGGTATAGGCTAGCTAGAGGAATGGATGGATGAGACCACTGCGTAAGAGGTATAGGCTAGCTAGAGGAATGGATGGATGAGGCCACTGCGTAAGAGGTATAGGCTAGCTAGAGGAATGGATGGATGAGACCACTGCGTAAGGGGTATAGGCTAGCTAGAGGAATGGATAGATGAGGCCACTGCATAAGGGGTATAGGCCAGCTAGAGGAATGGATAGATGAGGCCACTGCATAAGGGGTATAGGCTAGCTAGAGGAATGGATGGATGAGACCACTGCGTAAGGGGTATAGGCTAGCTAGAGGAATGGATAGATGAGGCCACTGCGTAAGGGGTATAGGCTAGCAGCTAGCCGCTAGCTAGTCCTTACAATTCTATTGACGCACCCATGTGCCAATTTAATGAACATAATACAAAAATCCCCATCAAAATCTGTTAATTTAATCTAAAGGAAAGAATGTATGAGGATTCCTCTATCTGTTTTGTATGTGCTGTGTCTAAATCCACTTAATTTGCCTATGTCAGTTTTCCACATCTGAGGTGGAAAGTTACACAGCTACAGTACTGTTTTTCAGACCAGGAGATATCCCGAAAATCGTTCTTCTCACGAAAACGTCTGTAGCGTCCGAATGGCCAAGTTTGTATATTCCTTCCTGTGAATCTGCGTTGGTTTGTGGCAGACGTCTTATTTGTTTTGCACATTTATTTTTAAGTGCTGACCAATAACACCAATTCCTTTAGAAAACTGAGCCCGTTTTGAAACTCTTGTTAGACCAAAATGAAATACCAATACGAAATCCCTTATTAAAGTTAATGCAAAAGCCTGTGTGTGATGAAATGCCAGTCATTAATATAGCACGGCGTCCATCCCAAAATAACACCCTATTCCCTATTTGCCCTGGTCAAATGTAGCCGACTATAAAGGGAATAGGGTGTCATTAGGGATGTAGGTGTACAGTGTGTGTGTCTCATAATCTTCCTTCTATACCATGGAATCCCCTCTCGTCCCTTTACAAGTAAATGAAGAGGCCAAGTGCAACGCACAAGCCCAGAATCGGTCACAAAATAGTACCATATTCCCTATACAGTAAACTACTTTTGACCAGGGCTCTGCAGAGAAGAGAGTGCCATTTGGAACACAGATGTACACAATCCCAGTCAGACAGGTTAATAACTTGCCTGTGGCTAGCTCAAATTGTGTTCTATTGACACCTGCTATCTGCCTCAAGATAGAAGCCAAAGACCTCATCAGACAACAAGATAGGCTCCAGGAGGTAAATGCTGTGGCTCTCTCTCTCTCTTTAGAAGTGTTGTTGACCATGTTAGTCATGATTCCTGGGCTTGTTTAGCAGTGTTGTTGACCATGTTAGTCATGATTCCTCTTGTTTAGCTCTCTCTCTCTCTCTCTCTCTCTCTCTCTCTCTCTTTAGAAGTGTTGTTGACCATGTTAGTCATGATTCCTGGGCTTGGCTTGTTTAGCCTCTCTCTCTCTCTCTCTCTCTCTCTCTCTCTCTCTCTCTCTCTCTCTCTTCTCTCTCTCTCTCTCTCTCTCTCTCTCTCTGTCTGTCTTTAGAAGTGTTGTTGACCATGTTAATCATGATTCCTGGGCTTGTTTAGCCTCTCTCTCTCTCTCTCTCTCTCTCTCTCTCTCTCTCTCTCTCTCTCTCTCTCTGTCTTTAGAAGTGTTGTTGACCATGTTAATCATGATTCCTGGGGTTCACTTTTCTCTTGTTGACCCATACGGAAAACTAATGACTTATGAATTTATGTACAATACCAGTCAAACGTTTGGCCACAGCTACTCATTCTCTGTTCTTCTTTATTTGTACCATTTTCTACTTTGCAGAACAATAGTAAAGACATCAAAACTATGAAATAACACATATGGAATCATGTAGTAACCAAAAAGTGTTATTTTATATTTTACATTCTTCAAAGTAGCCACCATTTACATTGATGACAGCTTTGCACACTCCTGGCCTTCTCTCAACCAGCTTTATGAGGTAGTCACCTGGAATGAATTTCAATGAACAGGTGTACCTTGTTAAAAGTTAATTTGTGGAAATTCATTACTTCTTAATGCATTTGAGCCCATCGGTTGTGTTGTGACAAGGTAATGGTGGTATACAGACGATAGACATAATTAGTAAAAGACCAAGTCAATAGTTTATCAAGAACAGCTCAAATAAGTAAAAGAGAAACAATATTCCATCATTACTTTAAGACATGAAGGTCAGTCAATGCGGAACATTTCAGGAACTTTGAAAGTTTCGTCAAGTGGAGTCACAAAATCCATCAAGCGCTCTATGATGAAACTGGCTCTCATAAGGATTGCAACAGGAAAGGAAGACGCAGAGTTCCCTCTGCTGCAGAGGACAAGTTCATTCGAGTTACCAAGCCTCAGATTTCAGCCCAAATAAATGCTTCACAGAGTTCAAGTAACAGACACATCTCAACATCAACTGTTCAGAGGAGACTGACAGAATCAGGCCTTCATGGTTGAATTGCTGCGAAGAAACCACTACTATAGGACACAAATAACAAGAGACTTGCAGAGACAATCCTGTGGAACTCTGTCCTTTGTTCTGATGAGTCCAAATTTGAGATTTTGGGTTCCAACTTCTGTGTCTTTCTGAGACGCATAGCAGGTGAACAGAAGAGATCCGCATGTGTGGTTCTCACCATGAAGCATGGAAAGGGGGATACCTAGTCAGTTGTCCAACTGAATGTATTCAACTGAAATGTGTCTTCCACATTTAACCCAATCCCTCTGAATCAGAGAGGTGCAGGGGGCTGACATAATTGACATCCACGGCATCCAGGGAACAGTGAGTTAACTGCCTGGCTCAGGGGTAGAACAACATATCTTTACATTATCAACTCAAGGATGTGTTAACTGCCTTGCTCAGGGGCAGAACAACAGATGTTTACCTTGTCAGCTCAGTGATTCGATCCAGCAAACTTCTGGTTACTGGCCCAACGCTCTAACCAATAGGCTACCTGCCACCTCTACACTCTAACCAATAGGCTAACTGCCACCTCTACACTCTAACCAATAGGCTACCTGCCACCTCTACGCTCTAACCACTAGGCTACCTGCCACCCCTACGCTCTAACCAATAGACTACCTGCCACCCCTACGCTCTAACCAATAGGCTACCTGCCACCCCTACGCTCTAACCAATAGGCTACCTGCCACCCCTACGCTCTAACCAATAGGCTACCTGCCACCCCTACGCTCTAACCAATAGGCTACCTGCCACCCCTACGCTCTAACCAATAGGCTACCTGCCACCCCTACGCTCTAACCAATAGGCTACCTGCCACCCCTACGCTCTAACCAATAGGCTACCTGCCACCCCTACGCTCTAACCAATAGGCTACCTGCCACCCCTACACTCTAACCAATAGGCTACCTGCCACCTATACGCTCTAACCAATAGGCTACCTGCCACCCCTACACTCTAACCACTAGGCTACCTGCCACCCCTACACTCTAACCAATAGGCTACCTGCCACCCCTACGCTCTAACCAATAGGCTACCTGCCACCCCTACACTCTAACCACTAGGCTACCTGCCACCCCTACGCTCTAACCAATAGGCTACCTGCCACCCCTACACTCTAACCAATAGACTACCTGCCACCCCTACACTCTAACCAATAGGCTACCTGCCACCCCTACACTCTAACCAATAGGCTACCTGCCGCTCCGGCATAGAGGAAGAGTGATGGTGTGGAGGTGCTTTGCTGGTGACACTGTCTGTGATTTATTTAGAATTCAAGGCACACCTAACCAGCATGGCTACCACAGCATTCTGCAGTGATACCCCATCCCATCTGGTTTGCGCTTAGTACCACTATCATTTGTTTTTCAACAGGACAATGAACCAACACACCTCCAGGCTGTGTCAGTGCTATTTGACCAAGAAGGAGAGTGATAGAGTGCT
>NW_025748513.1:0-34027 GCF_021184085.1 Oncorhynchus gorbuscha
CCCTATGTAGCCAGGTCCATCTACTCTCCTTCTGACCCAGGTCCCATCTACTATCCTTCTGACCCTATGTAGCCAGGTCCCATCTACTATCCTTCTGACCCTATGTAGCCAGGTCCCATCTACTATCCTTCTGACCCTATGTAGCCAGGTCCCATCTACTATCCTTCTGACCCTATGTAGCCAGGTCCCATCTACTATCCTCCTGACCCAGGTCCCATCTACTATCCTTCTGACCCAGGTCCCATTTACTATCCTTCTGACCCAGGTGCCATCTACTATCCTTCTGACCCAGGTCCATCTACTATCCTTCTGACCCTATGTAGCCAGGTCCATCTACTATCCTTCTGACCCTATGTAGCCAGGTCCCATCTACTATCCTTCTGACCCAGGTCCCATCTACTATCCTTCTGACCCTATGTAGCCAGGTCCCATCTACTATCCTTCTGACCCAGGTCCCATCTACTATCCTTCTGACCCTATGTAGCCAGGTCCCATCTACTATCCTTCTGACCCAGGTGCCATCTACTATCCTTCTGACCCAGGTCCATCTACTATCCTTCTGACCCTATGTAGCCAGGTCCATCTACTATCCTTCTGACCCTATGTAGCCATTCCCATCTACTATCCTTCTGACCCAGGTCCCATCTACTATCCTTCTGACCCTATGTAGCCAGGTCCCATCTACTATCCTCCTGACCCAGGTCCCATCTACTATCCTTCTGACCCAGGTCCCATCTACTATCCTTCTGACCCAGGTGCCATCTACTATCCTTCTGACCCAGGTCCATCTAATATCCTTCTGACCCTATGTAGCCAGGTCCATCTACTATCCTTCTGACCCTATGTAGCCAGGTCCATCTACTATCCTTCTGACCCAGGTCCATCTACTATCCTTCTGACCCAGGTCCCATCTACTATCCTTCTGACCCAGGTCCCATCTACTATCCTTCTGACCCAGGTCCATCTACTATCCTTCTGACCCTATGTAGCCAGGTCCATCTACTATCCTTCTGACCCTATGTAGCCAGGTCCCATCTACTATCCTTCTGACCCTATGTAGCCAGGTCCATCTACTATCCTTCTGACCCAGGTCCCATCTACTATCCTCCTGACCCTATGTAGCCAGGTCCCATCTACTATCCTCCTGACCCAGGTCCCATCTACTATCCTTCTGACCCTATGTAGCCAGGTCCCATCTACTATCCTCCTGACCCAGGTCCCATCTACTATCCTTCTGACCCTATGTAGCCAGGTCCCATCTACTATCCTTCTGACCCTATGTAGCCAGGTCCCATCTACTATCCTCTTGACCCTATGTAGCCAGGTCCCATCTACTATCCTTCTGACCCTATGTAGCCAGGTCCCATCTACTATCCTTCTGACCCAGGTCCCATCTACTATCCTTCTGACCCAGGTCCATCTACTATCCTTCTGACCCTATGTAGCCAGGTGCCATCTACTATCCTTCTGACCCAGGTCCCATCTACTATCCTTCTGACCCTATGTAGCCAGGTCCCATCTACTATCCTTCTGACCCAGGTCCATCTACTATCCTTCTGACCCTATGTAGCCAGGTGCCATCTACTATCCTTCTGACCCAGGTCCCATCTACTATCCTTCTGACCCTATGTAGCCAGGTCCATCTACTATCCTTCTGACCCTATGTAGCCAGGTCCCATCTACTATCCTTCTGACCCTATGTAGCCAGGTCCCATCTACTATCCTTCTGACCCTATGTAAGCAGGTCCCATCTATTATCCTTCTGACCCAAGTCCCATCTACTATCCTATCTGACCCTATGTAGCCAGGTCCCATCTACTATCCTTCTGACCCAGGTCCCATCTACTAACCTTCTGACCCTATGTAGCCAGGTCCCATCTACTATCCTTCTGACCCTATGTAGCCAGGTCCCATCTACTATCCTTCTGACCCTATGTAGCCAGGTCCCATCTACTATCCTTCTGACCCAGGTCCCATCTACTATCCTCCTGACCCTATGTAGCCAGGTCCCATCTACTATCCTTCTGACCCTATGTAGCCAGGTCCATCTACTATCCTTCTGACCCTATGTAGCCAGGTCCATCTACTATCCTTCTGACCCTATGTAGCCAGGTCCATCTACTATCCTTCTGACCCAGGTCCCATCTACTATCCTTCTGACCCTATGTAGCCAGGTCCCATCTACTATCCTTCTGACCCTATGTAGCCAGGTCCCATCTACTATCCTCCTGACCCAGGTCCATCTACTATCCTTCTGACCCTATGTAGCCAGGTCCCATCTACTATCCTTCTGACCCAGGTCCCATCTACTATGCTTCTGACCCAGGTCCCATCTACTATCCTTCTGACCCTATGTAGCCAGGTCCATCTACTATCCTTCTGACCCAGGTCCCATCTACTATCCTTCTGACCCTATGTAGCCAGGTCCATCTACTATCCTCCTGACCCAGGTCCCATCTACTATCCTTCTGACCCAGGTCCCATCTACTATCCTTCTGACCCAGGTCCCATCTACTATCCTTCTGACCCAGGTCCCATCTACTATCCTTCTGACCCAGGTCCCATCTACTAACCTTCTGACCCAGGTCCCATCTACTATCCTTCTGACCCTATGTAGCCAGGTCCATCTACTATCCTCCTGACCCAGGTCCATCTACTATCCTTCTGACCCAGGTCCCATCTACTATCCTTCTGACCCAGGTCCCATCTACTATCCTTCTGACCCAGGTCCCATCTACTATCCTTCTGACCCAGGTGCCATCTACTATCCTTCTGACCCAGGTCCATCTACTATCCTTCTGACCCAGGTCCATCTACTATCCTTCTGACCCTATGTAGCCAGGTCCATCTACTATCCTTCTGACCCTATGTAGCCAGGTCCATCTACTATCCTTCTGACCCTATGTAGCCAGGTCCCATCTACTATCCTTCTGACCCTATGTAGCCAGGTCCATCTACTATCCTTCTGACCCAGGTCCCATCTACTATCCTCCTGACCCTATGTAGCCAGGTCCCATCTACTATCCTTCTGACCCTATGTAGCCAGGTCCCATCTACTATCCTTCTGACCCTATGTAGCCAGGTCCCATCTACGATCCTCTTGACCCTATGTAGCCAGGTCCCATCTACTATCCTTCTGACCCAGGTCCATCTACTATCCTTCTGACCCTATGTAGCCAGGTCCCATCTACTATCCTTCTGACCCAGGTCCATCTACTATCCTTCTGACCCTATGTAGCCAGGTCCCATCTACTCTCCTTCTGACCCAGGTCCATCTACTATCCTTCTGACCCTATGTAGCCAGGTGCCATCTACTATCCTTCTGACCCAGGTCCCATCTACTATCCTTCTGACCCTATGTAGCCAGGTCCATCTACTATCCTTCTGACCCTATGTAGCTAGGTCCCATCTACTATCCTTCTGACCCTATGTAGCCAGGTCCCATCTACTATCCTTCTGACCCTATGTAGCCAGGTCTATCTACTATCCTTCTGACCCAGGTCCATCTACTATCCTTCTGACCCAGGTCCCATCTACTATCCTTCTGACCCTATGTAGCCAGGTCCATCTTCTATCCTTCTGACCCAGGTCCCATCTACTATCCTTCTGACCCTATGTAGCCAGGTCCATCTACTATCCTTCTGACCCAGGTCCCATCTACTATCCTTCTGACCCTATGTAGCTAGGTCCCATCTACTATCCTTCTGACCCTATGTAGCCAGGTCCATCTACTATCCTTCTGACCCTATGTAGCCAGGTCCATCTACTATCCTTCTGACCCTATGTAGCCAGGTCCATCTACTATCCTTCTGACCCTATGTAGCCAGGTCCATCTACTATCCTTCTGACCCAGGTCCCATCTACTATCCTTCTGACCTTATGTAGCCAGGTCCATCTACTATCATTCTGACCCTATGTAGCCAGGTCCATCTACTATCCTTCTGACCTTATGTAGCCAGGTCCATCTACTATCCTTCTGACCCTATGTAGCCAGGTCCATCTACTATCCTTCTGACCCAGGTCCATCTACTATCCTTCTGACCCAGGTCCCATCTACTATCCTTCTGACCCAGGTCCATCTACTATCCTTCTGACCCTATGTAGCCAGGTCCATCTACTATCCTTCTGACCCTATGTAGCCAGGTCCATCTACTATCCTTCTGACCCAGGTCCATCTACTATCCTTCTGACCCTATGTAGCCAGGTCCCATCTACTATCCTTCTGACCCTATATAGCCAGGTCCATCTACTATCCTTCTGACCCAGGTCCATCTACTATCCTTCTGACCCAGGTCCCATCTACTATCCTTCTGACCCAGGTCCCATCTACTATCCTTCTGACCCAGGTCCCATCTACTATCCTTCTGACCCTATGTAGCCAGGTCCCATCTACTATCCTTCTGACCCAGGTCCCATCTACTATCCTTCTGACCCCCGGTCCATCCCCAGCCGCGCCCTCAGAGCATGCGCAGACCAGCTGGCCGGTGTGTTTACGGACATATTCAATCAATCCCTATACCAGTCTGCTGTTCCCACATGCTTCAAGAGGGCCACCATTGTTCCTGTTCCCAAGAATGCTAAGGTAACTGAGCTAAACGACTACCGCCCCGTAGCACTCACTTCCGTCATCATGAAGTGCTTTGAGAGACTAGTCAAGGACCATATCACCTCCACCCTACCTGACACCCTAGACCCACTCCAATTTGCTTACCGCCCAAATAGGTCCACAGACGATGCAATCTCAACCACACTGCACACTGCCCTAACCCACCTGGACAAGAGGAACACCTATGTGAGAATGCTGTTCATCGACTACAGCTCGGCATTCAACACCATAGTACCCTCCAAGCTCGTCATCAAGCTCGATACCCTGGGTCTCGACCCCGCCCTGTGCAACTGGGTACTGGACTTCCTAACGGGCCACCCCCCAGGTGGTGAGGGTAGGCAACAACATCTCCTCCCCGCTGATCCTCAACACGGGGGCCCCACAAGGGTGCGTTCTGAGCCCTCTCCTGTACTCCCTGTTCACCCACGACTGCGTGGCCACGCACGCCTCCAACTCAATCATCAAGTTTGCGGACAACACAACAGTGGTAGGCTTGATTACCAACAACGACGAGACGGCCTACAGGGAGGAGGTGAGGGCCCTCGGAGTGTGGTGTCAGGAAAATAACCTCACACTCAACGTCAACAAGACTAAGGAGATGATTGTGGACTTCAGGAAACAGCAGAGGGAACACCCCCCCTATCCACATCGATGGAACAGTAGTGGAGAGGGTAGCTAGTTTTAAGTTCCTCGGCATACACATCACAGACAAACTGAATTGGTCCACTCACACTGACAGCGTGGTGAAGAAGGCGCAGCAGCGCCTATTCAACCTCAGGAGGCTGAAGAAATTCGGCTTGTCACCAAAAGCACTCACAAACTTCTACAGATGCACAATCGAGAGCATCCTGGCGGGCTGCATCACCGCCTGGTACGGCAACTGCTCCGCCCTCAACCGTAAGGCTCTCCAGAGGGTAGTGAGGACTACACAACGCATCACCGGGGGCAAACTACCTGCCCTCCAGGACACCTACACCACCCGTTGTTACAGGAAGGCCATAAAGATCATCAAGGACATCAACCACCCGAACCACTGCCTGTTCACCCCGCTATCATCCAGAAGGCGAGGTCAGTACAGGTGCATCAAAGCTGGGACCGAGAGACTGGAAAACAGCTTCTATCTCAAGGCCATCAGACTGTTAAACAGCCACCACTAACATTGAGTGGCTGCTGCCAACACACTGTCATTGACACTGACCCAACTCCAGCCATTTTAATAATGGGGATTGATGGGAAATTATGTAAATATATCACTAGCCACTTTAAACAATGCTACCTTATATAATGTTACTTACCCTACATTATTCATCTCATATGCATATGTATATACTGTACTCTACATCATCGACTGCATCCTTATGTAACACATGTATCACTAGCCACTTTAACTATGCCACTTTGTTTACTTTGTCTACACACTCATCTCATATGTATATACTGTACTCGATACCATCTACTGTATGCTGCTCTGTACCATCACTCATTCATATATCCTTATGTACATGTTCCTTATCCCCTTACACTGTGTATAAGACAGTAGTTTTGGAATTGTTAGTTAGATTACTTGTTGGTTATCACTGCATTGTCGGAACTAGAAGCACAAGCATTTCGCAACACTCGCATTTGACATCTGCTAACCATGTGTATGTGACAAATAAAATTTGATTTGATTTGATTTGACTGTCCTGTCCCCTATCCCCAGTCCCTCACCATACATACAGACTGTCCTGTCCCCTGTCCCTCACCATACACACAGACTGTCCTGTCCCCTATCCCTCACCATACATACAGACTGTCCTGTCCCCTGTCCCTCACCATACACACAGACTGTCCTGTCCCCTGTCCCTCACCATACACACAGACTGTCCTGTCCCCTGTCCCTCACCATACACACAGACTGTCCTGTCCCCTGTCCCTCACCATACACACAGATGGTCCTGTCCCCTGTCCCTCACCATACACACAGACGGTCCTGTCCCCTGTCCCCAGTCCCTCACCATACACACAGACGGTCTTGTCCCCTGTCCCTCACCATACACACAGACGGTCCTGTCCCCTGTCCCCTGTCCCTCACCATACACACAGACGGTCCTGTCCCCTGTCCCTCACCATACACACAGACGGTCCTGTCCCCTGTCCCTCACCATACACACAGACGGTCCTGTCCCCTGTCCCCTATCCCCAGTCCCTCACCATATACACAGACTGTCCTGTCCCCTGTCCCCAGTCCCTCACCATACACACAGACTGTCCTATTCCCTGTCCCCAGTCCCTCACCACACACAGACTGTCCTGTCCCCTGTCCCCAGTCCCTCACCATACATACAAACTGTCCTGTCACCTGTTCCCTGTCACCTGTCCCTCACCATACATACAGACTGTCCTGTCCCCTGTTCCCTGTCACCTGTCCCCAGTCCCTCACCATACATACAGCATGTCTTATCCGCTGTCCCCAGTCCCTCACCATACATACAGACTGTCCTATCCCCTGTCCCCTCTCCCTCACCATACATACAGACTGTCCTGTCCCCTGTCCCTCACCATACATACAGACTGTCCCCTGTCCCCAGTCCCTCACCATACATACAGACTGTCCTGTCCCCTGTCCCCTGTCCCTCACCATACACACAGACGGTCCTATACACACATCCCTCAATCACCTCTCATTGACAACAACCAAACTACTGTGTGTGTGTGTGTGTGTGTGTGTGTGTGTGTGTGTGTGTGTGTGTGTGTGTGTGTGTGTGTGTGTGTGTGTGTGTGTGTGTGTGTGTGTGTGTGTGTGTGTGTGTGTGTGTGTGTGTGTGTGTGTGTGTGTGTGTGGTGTGTGTGTGTTTACAGCTTTGTAGTAGGGATTATTAACACCTAGGTCAGTTTTATGATTAAATTGTTGTTGAGCGCTGGAATAGAACAAAAACAAACCCTGAAGGCAACATCTGAAACTCATCCACAGTCCCTGTTGGTCAGAGATAGAGAGGATAGAGACATGCTCATCTACAGTCCCTGTTGGTCAGAGATAGAGGGGATAGAGACATGCTCATCTACAGTCCCTGTTGGTCAGAGATAGAGAGGATAGAGACATGCTCATCCACAGTCCCTGTTGGTCAGAGATAGAGAGGATAGAGACATGCTCATCTACAGTCCCTGTTGGTCAGAGATAGAGAGGATAGAGACATGCTCATCTACAGTCCCTGTTGGTCAGAGATAGAGAGGATAGAGACATGCTCATCCACAGTCCCTGTTGGTCAGAGATAGAGAGGATAGAGACATGCTCATCTACAGTCCCTGTTGGTCAGAGATAGAGAGGATAGAGACATGCTCATCTACAGTCCCTGTTGGTCAGAGATAGAGAGGATAGAGACATGCTCATCCACAGTCCCTGTTGGTCAGAGATAGAGAGGATAGAGACATGCTCATCTACAGTCCCTGTTGGTCAGAGATAGAGAGGATAGAGACATGCTCATCTACAGTCCCTGTTGGTCAGAGATAGAGAGGATAGAGACATGCTCATCTACAGTCCCTGTTGGTCAGAGATAGAGAGGATAGAGACATGCTCATCCACAGTCCCTGTTGGTCAGAGATAGAGAGGATAGAGACATGCTCATCTACAGTCCCTGTTGGTCAGAGATAGAGAGGATAGAGACATGCTCATCTACAGTCCCTGTTGGTCAGAGATAGAGAGGATAGAGACATGCTCATCTACAGTCCCTGTTGGTCAGAGATAGAGAGGATAGAGACATGCTCATCTACAGTCCCTGTTGGTCAGAGATAGAGGGGATAGAGACATGCTCATCTACAGTCCCTGTTGGTCAGAGATAGAGGGGATAGAGACATGCTCATCTACAGTCCCTGTTGGTCAGAGATAGAGGGGATAGAGACATGCTCATCTACAGTCCCTGTTGGTCAGAGATAGAGAGGATAGAGACATGCTCATCTACAGTCCCTGTTGGTCAGAGAAAGAGAGGATAGAGACATGCTCATCTACAGTCCCTGTTGGTCAGAGATAGAGAGGATAGAGACATGCTCATCTACAGTCCCTGTTGGTCAGAGATAGAGGGGATAGAGACATGCTCATCTACAGTCCCTGTTGGTCAGAGATAGAGGGGATAGAGACATGCTCATCTACAGTCCCTGTTGCTATCATCCAAATCAAATCAAATCAAATTTTATTTGTCACATACACATGGTTAGCAGATGTTAATGCGAGTGTAGCGAAATGCTTGTGCTTCTAGTTCCCGACAATGCAGTAATAACCAACAAGTAATCTAACTAACAATTCCAAAACTACTGTCTTATACACAGTGTAAGGGGATAAAGAACATGTACATGAGGATATATGAATGAGAACACAGTTGAACACTAGCCCCATGACAACACAGCTGAACACTAGCCCCATGATAATACAGCTGAACACTAGCCCCATGATAATACAGCTGAACACTAGCCCCATGACAACACAGCTGAACACTAGCCCCATGACAACACAGATGAACACTAGCCCCATGATAATACAGCTGAACACTAGCCCCATGATAATACAGTTGAACACTAGCCCCATGACAACACAGTTGAACACTAGCCCCATGACAACACAGCTGAACACTAGACCCATGATAACACAGCTGAACACTAGCCCCATGATAATACAGCTGAACACTAGCCCCATGACAACACAGCTGAACACTAGCCCCATGATAACACAGCTGAACACTAGCCCCATGATAACACAGCTGAACACTAGCCCCATGACAACACAGCTGAACACTAGACCCATGACAACACAGCTGAACACTAGCCCCATGATAACACAGCTGAACACTAGCCCCATGACAACACAGCTGAACACTAGCCCCATGATAATACAGCTGAACACTAGCCCCATGATTATACAGCTGAACACTAGCCCCATGATTATACAGCTGAACACTAGCCCCATGACAACACAGCTGAACACTAGCCCCATGATAACACAGCTGAACACTAGCCCCATGATAACACAGCTGAACACTAGCCCCATGATAATACAGCTGAACACTAGCCCCATGATAACACAGCTGAACACTAGCCCCATGATAACACAGCTGAACACTAGCCCCATGACAACACAGCTGAACACTAGCCCCATGACAACACAGCTGAACACTAGCCCCATGATAACACAGCTGAACACTAGCCCCATGACAACACAGCTGAACACTAGCCCCATGACAACACAGCTGAACACTAGCCCCATGACAACACAGCTGAACACTAGCCCCATGATAATACAGCTGAACACTAGCCCCATGACAACACAGCTGAACATTAGCCCCATGATTATACAGCTGAACACTAGCCCCATGATAATACAGCTGAACACTAGCCCCATGACAACACAGCTGAACACTAGCCCCATGATAACACAGCTGAACACTAGCCCCATGACAACACAGCTGAACACTAGCCCCATGATAATACAGCTGAACACTAGCCCCATGATAATACAGCTGAACACTAGCCCCATGACAACACAGCTGAACACTAGCCCCATGACAACACAGCTGAACACTAGCCCCATGATAATACAGCTGAACACTAGCCCCATGATAATACAGTTGAACACTAGCCCCATGACAACACAGTTGAACACTAGCCCCATGACAACACAGCTGAACACTAGACCCATGATAACACAGCTGAACACTAGCCCCATGATAATACAGCTGAACACTAGCCCCATGACAACACAGCTGAACACTAGCCCCATGATAACACAGCTGAACACTAGCCCCATGATAACACAGCTGAACACTAGCCCCATGACAACACAGCTGAACACTAGACCCATGACAACACAGCTGAACACTAGCCCCATGATAACACAGCTGAACACTAGCCCCATGACAACACAGCTGAACACTAGCCCCATGACAACACAGCTGAACACTAGCCCCATGATAATACAGCTGAACACTAGCCCCATGATTATACAGCTGAACACTAGCCCCATGATTATACAGCTGAACACTAGCCCCATGACAACACAGCTGAACACTAGCCCCATGATAACACAGCTGAACACTAGCCCCATGATAACACAGCTGAACACTAGCCCCATGATAATACAGCTGAACACTAGCCCCATGATAACACAGCTGAACACTAGCCCCATGATAACACAGCTGAACACTAGCCCCATGACAACACAGCTGAACACTAGCCCCATGACAACACAGCTGAACACTAGCCCCATGATAACACAGCTGAACACTAGCCCCATGACAACACAGCTGAACACTAGCCCCATGACAACACAGCTGAACACTAGCCCCATGACAACACAGCTGAACACTAGCCCCATGATAATACAGCTGAACACTAGCCCCATGACAACACAGCTGAACACTAGCCCCATGATTATACAGCTGAACACTAGCCCCATGATAATACAGCTGAACACTAGCCCCATGACAACACAGCTGAACACTAGCCCCATGATAACACAGCTGAACACTAGCCCCATGACAACACAGCTGAACACTTAAAGAGCCTGGAAAACAAAGTGAAGCTTGTTTAATTAACAGATTATCCTAATGTCCCATAATGTTCATCACCGGCTTTAATGTACAACACTTCTACACTCCATGGGGAATAGAGTGTAATTTGGGACTTAAACCATGTCTGGCAGCTGGCCAAACCTGTTCAGAAACCATGTCTGGCAGCTGGCCAAACCTGTTCAGAAACCATGTCTGGCAGCTGGCCAAACCTGTTCAGAAACCATGTCTGGCAGCTGGCCAAACCTGTTCAGAAACCATGTCTGGCAGCTGGCCAAACCTGTTCAGAAACCATGTCTGGCAGCTGGCCAAACCTGTTCAGAAAGCATGTCTGGCAGCTGGCCAAACCTGTTCAGAAAGCATGTCTGGCAGCTGGCCAAACCTGTTCAGAAAGCATGTCTCCTTTGACCAAACCTGTTCAGAAACCATGTCTGGCAGCTGGCCAAACCTGTTCAGAAACCATGTCCTGGCAGCTGGCCAAACCTGTTCAAACATGTCTGGCAGCTGGCCAAACCTGTTCAGAAACCATGTCCCAGCAGCTGGCCAAACCTGTTCAGAAACCATGTCTGGCAGCTGGCCAAACCTGTTCAAGAAACCATGTCTGGCAGCTGGCCAAACCTGTTCAGAAACCATGTCTGGCAGCTGGCCAGAGCCTGTTCAGAAACCATGTCTGGCAGCTGGCCAAACCTGTTCCAGAAAGCATGTCTGGCAGCTGGCCAAACCTGTTCAGAAAGCATGTCTGGCAGCTGGCCAAACCTGTTCAGAAAGCATGTCTGGCAGCTGGCCAAACCTGTTCAGAAACCATGTCTGGCAGCTGGCCAAACCTGTTCAGAAACCATGTCTGGCAGCTGGCCAAACCTGTTCAGAAACCATGTCTGGCAGCTGGCCAAACCTGTTCAGAAACCATGTCTGGCAGCTGGCCAAACCTGTTCAGAAACCATGTCTGGCAGCTGGCCAAACCTGTTCAGAAACCATGTCTGGCAGCTGGCCAAACCTGTTCAGAAACCATGTCTGGCAGCTGGCCAAACCTGTTCAGCGAAGGTAGACAGAGTGGTGGAAGCTACGGAACAAATGCACAGTTTTCTGCAGGTCAGGATGGATATTGATGTAGCTACCTACCGGTTTGATTTATGCACAGTTTTCTGCAGGTCAGGATGGATATTGATGTAGCTACCTACCGGTTTGATTTAATGCACAGTTTTCTGCAGGTCAGGATGGATATTGATGTAGCTACCTACCGGTTTGATTTAATGCACAGTTTTCTGCAGGTCAGGATGGATATTGATGTAGCTACCTACCGGTTTGATTTAATGCACAGTTTTCTGCAGGTCAGGATGGATATTGATGTAGCTACCTACCGGTTTGATTTAATGCACAGTTTTCTGCAGGTCAGGATGGATATTGATGTAGCTACCTACCGGTTTGATTTAATGCACAGTTTTCTGCAGGTCAGGATGGATATTGATGTAGCTACCTACCGGTTTGATTTAATGCACAGTTTTCTGCAGGTCAGGATGGATATTGATGTAGCTACCTACCGGTTTGATTTAATGCACAGTTTTCTGTAGGTCAGGATGGATATTGATGTAGCTACCTACCGGTTTGATTTAATGCACAGTTTTCTGCAGGTCAGGATGGATATTGATGTAGCTACCTACCGGTTTGATTTAATGCACAGTTTTCTGCAGGTCAGGATGGATATTGATGTAGCTACCTACCGGTTTGATTTAATGCACAGTTTTCTGCAGGTCAGGATGGATATTGATGTAGCTACCTACCGGTTTGATTTAATGCACAGTTTTCTGCAGGTCAGGATGGATATTGATGTAGCTACCTACGGTTTGATTTAATGCACAGTTTTCTGCAGGTCAGGATGGATATTGATGTAGCTACCTACCGGTTTGATTTAATGCACAGTTTTCTGCAGGTCAGGATGGATATTGATGTAGCTACCTACCGGTTTGATTTAATGCACAGTTTTCTGCAGGTCAGGATGGATATTGATGTAGCTACCTACCGGTTTGATTTAATGCACAGTTTTCTGCAGGTCAGGATGGATATTGATGTAGCTACCTACCGGTTTGATTTAATGCACCTCTCAGTCCCACAAAGGACAACTGACTCTCTCTCTCTCTCTCGGAGACCGATAAAGCCAGAATTGAATCAATTTGGAGAGCAATTAAAGCGAAGGCTTTAGCCCTGCTCAGAGGCCTTTATTGCAAATAAATAGAATCCTCTGGCCCTGCTAGTGTTTTGTGCTTCACTAAGCTACTCGCTGCTTCTGATGCTTTTCATTAGAGCAGTAAAAAGTGAGTCACATCCTTGACTCCGGTACCTTCCACTGTAGTAGGATGACCCCACTATTACATCAGACGTGATCCACGATGTAACCAGGCCTCCCTTTGACCATTTTTTCCTTCAGCTGCCTTAGAAAAAATGATTTCAAAACCAACTGACTGCTTTTTTTGTTAGAGTCCCAGAGTTAGCCTTATCTTGTTATAGTCCCAGAGTTAGCCTTATCTTGACAGAGTCCCAGAGTTAGCCTTATCTTGACAGAGTCCCAGAGTTAGCCTTATCTTGTTATAGTCCCAGAGTTAGCCTTATCTTGACAGAGTCCCAGAGTTAGCCTTATCTTGTTATAGTCCCAGAGTTAGCCTTATCTTGTTAGAGTCCCAGAGTTAGCCTTATCTTAGAGTCTTGCCTTATCTTGACAGAGTCCCAGAGTTAGCCTTATCTTGTTATAGTCCCAGAGTTAGCCTTATCTTGTTTAGAGTCCCAGAGTTAGCCTTATCTTGATAGAGTCCCAGAGTTAGCCTTATCTTGTTATAGTCCCAGAGTTAGCCTTATCTTGTTATAGTCCCAGAGTTAGCCTTATCTTGTTATAGCCTTTGTTATAGTCCCAGAGTTAGCCTTATCTTGTTATAGTCCCAGAGTTAGCCTTATCTTGATATAGTCCCAGAGTTAGCCTTATCTTGTTATAGTCCCAGAGTTAGCCTTATCTTGTTATAGTCCCAGAGTTAGCCTTATCTTGATAGAGTCCCAGAGTTAGCCTTATCTTGATAAAGTCACAGAGTTAGCCTTATCTTGTTATAGTCCCAGAGTTAGCCTTATCTTGTTATAGTCCCAGAGTTAGCCTTATCTTGTTATAGGCCCAGAGTTAGCCTTATCTTGTTATAGTCCCAGAGTTAGCCTTATCTTGATAGAGTCCCAGAGATAGTCTTGTTATATTCCAGAGTTAGCCCTATATTCCCAGAGTTAGCCTTATCTTGACAGAGTCCCAGAGTTAGCCTTATCTTGTTATATTCCCAGAGTTAGCCTTATCTTGTTATATTCCCAGAGTTAGCCTTATCTTGTTATAGTCCCAGAGTTAGCCTTATCTTGTTATAGTCCCAGAGTTAGCCTTATGTTGTTATAGTCCCAGAGTTAGCCTTATCTTGTTAGAGTCCCAGAGTTAGCCTTATCTTGTTATAGTCCCAGAGTTCCCAGAGTTAGCCTTATCTTGTTATAGTCCCAGAGTTAGCATTATCTTGATAGAGTCCCAGAGTTAGCCTTATCTTGATAGAGTCCCCAGAGTTAGTCTTATCTTGTTATATTCCCAGAGTTAGTCTTATCTTGTTAGAGTCCCAGAGTTAGCCTTATCTTGTTAGAGTCCCAGAGTTAGTCTTATCTTGACAGAGTCCCAGAGTTAGCCTTATCTTGTTATAGTCCCAGAGTTAGCCTTATCTTGTTATAGTCCCAGAGTTAGCCTTATCTTGTTAGAGTCCCAGAGTTAGCCTTATCTTGTTAGAGTCCCAGAGTTAGTCTTAGCTTACCTCATTCTCTGACCAGAGCAGGGAGCTGAAGAAGTCTAACATGGTTCAGCCTGGAAAACCTGCTGCTAAAACTCTAGTCAAATAATTTGTAAAACAGTAAAAGCTAAATGAAGGTTGTTTGATAAAGCTCACACAGACCTAATGTAACGAAGTCCTCCTGTCCTTACCAAGTTCATATGGTAATTTTACCATTCACACACACACACTGTGTTTGGAGGTGAGCTCTAGCTATGATACCAGTGTCTGTCGTGTAATATTTCATGTGAGACTCATTTTATAGAGGGCATCAATCCATTGTAGAATTATTCAGAATGACTGATGGACACAATTCAACTTTGTGAAGTAATAGTCTGGCCCTGGAATGTGCTTCTGCTCTTCATTTCACTCTTTTGCTTTGCTAAATCAACTTGAAAGAGGGACCGCTCTTCTGGTGATGGGGCAAAGCAACCCTTTCTTCTGTGCTCAACTTGGTGTTAATGTGAAAACATGAACCCAGCACACACACGACGAGGGCAAGGCAAGCCACAGGAAGCCAGTGAAGTTACTGCCGACAAGATGCCAGCGAGACAGACAGAGCCTCTGGGTACTCAGCCACCTCCTGCGCATGGCGGAGAGGTCACAGAGGACAAGAGAGAAGGAGCGTTGCTCAGTGAAAAGTAAAGGCTGGTATCGGAGGTGGTTTACTGACAGAATGAGGTTGTCTGTGTCTGAGCCACAAGAGGAAAGCAAGGAGAGGGAGAAAGAATCAGAGGAATGGAAGAAAGCAAGGTTTGAGAATGTGAAATAAGGTAGAGGGCAGAGGTAAAGACAGGAAGGATAAAAGTTCATCAGTCTCTCTCTCTCTCTCTCTCATGCAGTCCCCTCCCTCCCCTTCTCCCCCAGAACAGAATACTTAATGAACCTGCCCTTTCCTGTATGCTCCCTCCTCGCCCTCCCCTCCCAGCACCATGCAATCAGCCCTGCCAGATGAACCAGAACAGAGAGCGTGTCTCATCAAACCAACCCATCCTCTCCTGGTGTGTTTTTACAGTATATATATATATATATATATATATATATATTTTACAGTATATATATATATATATATATATTTTTTTCCCATTCACTCCGACTCTTGGCGCACCCTAAAAAAAGTGTAAAGGGAAGCCAGTTTGGATTTGGTTTCAGTCCAATCACATCGCATCGAGAGCCATTCATTCAAGTCATTGACAGAAACTCGTTGTGCATCTCGTTGTGTTGTTGTCTTTCGGTGGCTGGCTAGCTAGCTAAAATAGTCCTTTTCCTGAATTAGCCATGGATGAAGATAGAGATTTGGACTTGTGGTTTAACTTAATTCTCCGTACTGGCCAATAATTAAAAAGCTGGTTCTGATCCAACCATTAATTCATACATTGTGCCACTGGCCTGAGAGGATGGAAGTTCAATATATAGCTAGATGTACAGTAACAGTCAAAAGTTTGGACACAGCTACAAATTCAAGGGTTTTTCTTTGTTTTTACTATTGTCTACATTGTAGAATAATAGTGAAGACATCAAAACTATGAACTAATACATATGGAATCACGTAGTAACCATAAAAGTGTCAACAAATCAACATCCATTTTGTATTCCAGATTCTTCGAAGTCGCCACCCTTTGTCTTGATGACAGCTTTGCTTTTTGTCCAAACTTTTGACTGGTACTTTAGAAGGCTAATGTTAACTAGCAGGCCTGGCGCATCATTGCCATGAAAGGAAGTCAGGCTAGCGAGCAAGCATTTTAGCCCGGTAGCCTAGGACAACAGAAACTAAGTGTGTACAGTACTGTAGGCAACATGAGCAGCTGATAACTGGTTTATTTAAAGTAATGTACATGACTAACGATCAACAAAACAATCAATCATGATATCCTGTGTGGCTCCTCAGTTGGTATAGCATGGGGCTTGCAACACCAGGGTTGTGGGTTCTATTCCCACTGGGGACCAGTAGGACTAAAAGGAATGAATGTGTAAACACTCAGAGTGACTCTGCATAAGAATGTCTAATAAATTATTTAAAAACTGTAACTATAAAAGCAGGTGACAGCGTACCTTATTTTGCAACGGTCTTGGTAAGTGGAGGGTGACAATATATTTAGAATGATGCTTCCTTGACTAGACTATTGACGTTACACATCATTCTAAAGACAATAAGGCACATCTCTGCATATGACCAAATTCAATGTCTTTGCTAACCGCATCATACACATCTATGATGTTAATGTTCCTATCCTATCTAACCACATCATACACATCTATGATGTTAAAGTTCCTATCCACCCAGTAAGTCCAGCAGGCTAATGTTCCTATCCTATCTAACCGCATCATACACATCTATGATGTTAAAGTTCCTATCCTATCTAACCACATCATACACATCTATGATGTTAAAGTTCCTATCCTATCTAACCACATCATACACATCTATGATGTTAAAGCTAATGTTACACATCTATGATGTTAAAGTTCCTATCCACCCAGTAAAGCAGGCTAATGTTCCATCATATCACATCTATGATGTTAAAGTTCCTATCCACCCAGTAAGGCCAGCAGGCTAATGTTCCTATAGTCAGTCAGGCTAATGTTCCTATAGACTCAGTAAGACCCAGGCTAATGTTCCTATCCACTCAGTAAGACCAGCAGGCTAATGTTCCTATCCACCCAGTAAGACCAGCAGGCTAATGTTCCTATGCACCCAGTAAGGCCAGCAGGCTAATGTTCCTATCCACCCAGTAAGGCCAGCAGGCTAATGTTCCTATCCACCCAGTAAGGCCAGCAGGCTTATGTTCCTATCCACCCAGTAGGCCAGCAGGCTAATGTTCCTATGCACCCAGTAAGGCCAGCAGGCTAATGTTCCTATCCCCCAGTAAGGCCAGCAGGCTTATGTTCCTATCCACCCAGTAAGGCCAGCAGGCTAATGTTCCTATCCACCCAGTAAGGCCAGCAGGCTAATGTTCCTATCCACCCAGTAAGGCCAGCAGGCTAATGTTCCTATCGACCCAGTAAGGCCAGCAGGCTAATGTTCCTATCCTATCTAACCACGTCATACACATCTATGATGTTAAAGTTCCTATCCACCCAGTAAGGCCAGCAGGCTAATGTTCCTATCCACCCAGTAAGGCCAGCAGGCTAATGTTCCTATCGACCCAGTAAGGCCAGCAGGCTAATGTTCCTATCCTATCTAACCACGTCATACACATCTATGATGTTAAAGTTCCTATCGACCCAGTAAGGACAGCAGGTTCCCATCCACCCATTAGCCTGCTGGTTCCTAGCCACCCAGTAAGGCCTGCAGGTTCCTATCCACCCATTAGCCTGCTGGTTCCTAGCCACCCAGTAAGGCCTGCAGGTTCCTATCCACCCATTAGCCTGCTGGTTCATAGCCACCCAGTAAGGCCAGCAGGTTCCTATCCACCCATTAGCCTGCTGGTTAATAGCCACCCAGTAAGGCCAGCAGGTTCCTATCCACCCATTAGCCTGCTGGTTCATAGCCACCCAGTAAGGCCAGCAGGTTCCTATCCACCCAGTAAGGCCAGCAGGTTCCTATCCACCCATTAGCCTGCTGGTTCCTATCCACCCAGTAAGGCCAGCAGGTTCCTATCCACCCAGTAAGGCCAGCAGGTTCCTAGCCACCCAGTAAGGCCAGCAGGTTCCCATCCACCCATTAGCCTGCTGGTTCCTATCCACCCAGTAAGGCCAGCAGGTTCCTAGCCACCCAGTAAGGCCAGCAGGTTCCTAGCCACCCAGTAAGGCCAGCAGTCTAGTCTCTTTTTATTGGTATGAAACTGGTATGAAAGTTGTATTGTCAATTGTTTTTTTTTTATTTAAACGCCACTTTAAACGTGTACATGATACTGAAACTACATTTCCCCATGGGGACGATAAAGTCAGTAAAGTAAAGAATATTGCCAGTGCCCTTTAATGTCTGGAAAGAAGTGTAATGTAATTGTTGCCTGCAGAGCTGGTTAGGCTGTTTTCATGTTATCCAGAGGTAAACAAATCATCGGCCAGAGCTTCAAGTGCTTTGAGAGCGAAACGAGGAGGGTGGGGCTAAAGCTTAAGAGGGTGTGAACGATGATAAATGGGTGTAGACAAATAAGAGCTCTTCACTCGATACCAAATCATTCAAAGGCCATTTTCTCCAAAGTGAGTTTACTTTCAAAACAAAATTACTTTCCCATTGTTCCTCAACTGTAGTGTTGAATATACAATTTTCTAGCTCTGAGTCTCTCCTTTTATCCACTGTAAAAAACACAATTTCAAATGAGGTTTCTCTGTCATAAATATGAATGTCTGAAAACCATCTCGTTTCAACAAAACCCTGCCAGACCAATAAAACAGATTCAGATGCCTTGGGGTCCCATGGAACCCTGGTCAAAACAGGTGCACTGGGAAATGAAGAAGTCTTCTTCTTCCACAAAACTGATTTATTGAATATGTTTCAACCATCTGTTGAAATGCACACAGAGCAGAGCAAAGTGAAAGAGAGAGACAGCGAGAGAGAGAGAGAGAGAGAGAGAGAGAGAGAGAGAGAGAGAGAGAGAGAGAGAGAGAGAGAGAGAGAGAGAGAGAGAGAGAGAGAGAGAGAGAGAGACAGAGACAGCGATAGAGAGAGAGAGAGAGAGAGAGAGAGACAGCGATAGAGAGAGAGAGAGACAGCGAGAGAGAGAGCAGCGAGAGAGAGCAAGACAGAGCAAGAGAAAGAGAGAACAAGAGGGAGAGATCATAAAAACTATGCATACCTTGTCCCTAAACATCACAGCCACAAGTAACTTCCACAAAGCTGTGAAAGATCTGAGAGACAAGGGCCTTCTATGCCATCAAATGCATTCCAATTAGGATCTTCCATGCCGTCTTCAGGAGGGGTGCGTCACTTGAGTGGGTTGAGTCACTGACGTGATCTTCCTGTCTGGGTTGGCGCCCCCCTTGGGTTGTGCCATGGCGGAGACCTTTGTGTATACTCGGCCTTGTCTCAGGATGGTAAGTTGGTGGTTGAAGATAACCCTCTAGTGGAACATTTATGAACATTTGAACATCTTGGCCATGTTCTGTTATAATCTCCACCCGGCACAGCCAGAAGAGGACTGGCCACCGCTCATAGCCTGGTTCCTCTAGGTTTCTTCCTAGGTTTTGGCCTTTCTAGGGAGTTTTTCCTAGCCACTGTGCTTCTACACCTGCATTGCTTGCTGTTTGTGGTTTTATAGGCTGGGTTTCTGTACAGCACTTTGAGAAATCAGCTGATGTAAGAAGGGCTATATAAATACATTTGATTTGATTTGACAAAATAATAATACCTGAATCAGTTATAGAACCCATTTTATGGTTGTGTATTTGAAAACAAATCCAATGTTGATATACTCACATATCTACTGGGTGAAATTCCACAGTGTGACATCACAGTAGCAAGATGTGTGACCTGTTGCCACAAAAGAAGGGCAACCAGTGAAGAACAAACACCACTGTCAATACAACCCATATTTAACTTATTTTTGTTTTCCTTCTGTAAAAACATTTTCTACCAGCATGTCACATGTGCAACCAGAGGAAAACAACTCTAGACCACCTTTACTCAACACACAGAGACATGTACAAAGCTCTAGACCACCTTTACTCCACACAGAGACGTGTACAAAGCTCTAGACCACCTTTACTCAACACACAGAGACGTGTACAAAGCTCTAGACCACCTTTACTCCACACACAGAGACGTGTACAAAGCTCTAGACCACCTTTACTCCACACACAGAGACGTGTACAAAGCTCTAGACCACCTTTACTCCACACAGAGACGTGTACAAAGCTCTAGACCACCTTTACTCAACACACAGAGACGTGTACAAAGCTCTAGACCACCTTTACTCCACACACAGAGACGTGTACAAAGCTCTAGACCACCTTTACTCCACACACAGAGACGTGTACAAAGCTCTAGACCACCTTTACTCCACACACAGAGACGTGTACAAAGCTCTAGACCACCTTTACTCAACACACAGAGACGCATGCAAAGCTCTAGACCACCTTTACTCAACACACAGAGACGTGTACAAAGCTCTAGACCACCTTTACTCCACACACAGAGATGTGTACAAAGCTCTAGACCACCTTTACTCCACACACAGAGATGTGTACAAAGCTCTAGACCACCTTTACTCCACACACAGAGACGTGTACAAAGCTAAGCCCTCCATTTTGGCAAATCTGACCATAACTCTATCCTCCTGATTCCTGCTTCCAAGCAAAAAACGAAAGCAGGAAGTACCCGTGACTAGCTCAATACGGAAGTGGTCAGATGACGCGAATGCTAAGCTACAGGACTGTTTTGCTAGTACAGACTGGAATATGTTCCGTGATTCATCCAATGGCATTGAGGAGTACACCACCTCAGTCATTCATTGCTTCATCAATAAGTGCTTTGACGACGTCGTCCCACAGTGAACCACCAAGGGATCTCCATTACATTACATCTGATACAATCCTCTGCTTTTTATTATCTTTTTACTTTAGTTTAGTTTGGTGAAAATTGCCTTTTTCTCTTCTTGAACTGCACTTAACTGTTTCACTAGTTAAGGGCTGTAAGTAATGTTCATGATATTCTGCACATGTGACAAATAACATTTGATTTGAACACAGGTTTATTTATTTTCAATGTTGTACTTTAACTGTTTGTACATCGTTACAACACTGTATAATAATAATAATAAACATAATGACCTTTTAAATATCTTTATTATTTTGGAACTTCTGTGAGTGTAATGTTTACTGTTCATTTTTAAATGTAAATTTCACTTTTTGTTTATGATCTATTTCACTTGCTTTGGCAATGTTTCCCATGCCAATAAAGCCCTTCAATTAAAATTACATTCCCATTGAATTGAGAGAGAGAAAGAGTGAGAAATACATAGAAAGAGAGGGACAGAGAGGGAGAGTCAGAGGCTCAGAGAAAAGGAAAGCAAAGAGCTTGTATACTTTATACTTCTCAATGTATCTACTAAACAACAGCATTACAACTGAATCAGAGCAAAACATATGAGTGTTATTTCAAGCTAACACATTAATACCATATGTCCCCACAAAGAGAACCCCTACTGTGCATCACACCAATACAAGCACCAAGGATCTCCACCACAACACAGGCTAGTGGAACACACTGAAAATACTAACTTTCCAGTTTGTAATCAGGACAGCTGGCATCATAGCCTTCCCTGTAGAGAGGAAACATGCTTTTAGAGTCACATTAGTACTTTGAAACAACCTGGCTGAAATTAAGAATGTCTGTCCAATGGAACGAGTCGAGGAGCAGAATGTCTGTCCAATGGAACGAGTCGGCGCAGAATGTCTGTCCAATGGAACGAGTCGAGCAGAATGTCTGTCCAATGGAACGAGTCGAGGAGCAGAATGTCTGTCCAATGGAACGAGTCGAGGAGCAGAATGTCTGTCCAATGGAGCAGTCGAGGAGCAGAATGTCTGTCCAATGGAACGAGTCGGCGCAGAATGTCTGTCCAATGGAGCAGTCGAGGAGCAGAATGTCTGTCCAATGGAACAGTCGAGGAGCAGAATGTCTGTCCAATGGAGCAGTCGAGGAGCAGAATGTCTGTCCAATGGAGCGAGTCGAGGAGCAGAATGTCTGTCCAATGGAACGAGTCGAGCAGAATGTCTGTCCAATGGAACGAGTCGAGGAGCAGAATGTCTGTCCAATGGAGCGAGTCGGCGCAGAATGTCTGTCCAATGGAACAGTCGAGGAGCAGAATGTCTGTCCAATGGAGCAGTCGAGGAGCAGAATGTCTGTCCAATGGAACGAGTGAGGGAGCAGAATGTCTGTCCAATGGAACGAGTCGAGGAGCAGAATGTCTGTCCAATGGAACGAGTCGGCGCAGAATGTCTGTCCAATGGAACAGTCGGCGCAGAATGTCTGTCCAATGGAGCAGTCGAGGAGCAGAATGTCTGTCCAATGGAGCAGTCGAGGAGCAGAATGTCTGTCCAATGGAACGAGTCGAGGAGCAGAATGTCTGTCCAATGGAACGAGTCGGCGCAGAATGTCTGTCCAATGGAACGAGTCGAGGCGCAGAATGTCTGTCAATGGAGCAGTCGAGGAGCAGAATGTCTGTCCAATGGAACGAGTCGGCGCAGAATGTCTGTCCAATGGAACGAGTCGAGGAGCAGAATGTCTGTCCAATGGAACGAGTCGAGCAGAATGTCTGTCCAATGGAACGAGTCGAGGCGCAGAATGTCTGTCCAATGGAACGAGTCGAGGCGCTCTGTGGTTCTGGCAGAATGCCAACTGAAAAGAGGAGACAAGGGGAGGGGGAGCGGACAGACATGTCGGTGTGTGTCAGGGATGATAGTGAATGGTAAATGCTTCAGTGATTATAGGTTGTAAGAGGCTGTAAGAGGTCTGTATTCTTACAGGGGCTGTTACTGTGTGTTATGCAGTGTCAGGGTTGGTGGCTATAGCATAATATGTAGTACACAGACACACATAAATACAAAATGTAGGGTTAGTGTCTAAGGTGGCAGAACAGAGTACAGGGAGGTAGGGTTAGTGTCTAAGGTGGCAGAACAGAGTACAGGGAGGTAGGGTTAGTGTCTAAGGTGGCAGAACAGAGTACAGGAGGTAGGGTTAGTGTCTAAGATGGCAGAACAGAGTACAGGGAGGTAGGGTTAGTGTCTAAGGTGGCAGAACAGAGTACAGGGAGGTAGGGTTAGTGTCTAAGATGCAGAACAGAGTACAGGGAGGTAGGGTTAGTGTCTAAGGTGGCAGAACAGAGTACAGGAGGTAGGGTTAGTGTCTAAGATGGAACAGAGTACAGGGAGGTAGGGTTAGTGTCTAAGGTGGCGGAACAGAGTACAGGAGGTAGGGTTACAGGTGGCAGAACAGAGTACAGGGAGGTAGGGTTAGTGTCTAAGGTGGCAGAACAGAGTACAGGGAGGTAGCTGGTTAGTGTCTAAGATGCAGAACAGAGTACAGGGAGGTAGGGTTAAATGCAGCCCCCTACACCTCTCTAAAATGACATACCCAAATCAAGAATATGCATATTCTTGGTACAATTTGAAAGGATACACTTTGAAGTTTGTGGAAACATGAAAGCAATGTAGGAAAATTAAGCACAATAGATCTGATAAAAGACAATAAAAAGAAAATAAAAACTGTTATTTTGTATTTTTGTCTTTGAAATGCAAAGAAAGGCCATAATGTATTATTCCATCTCCATCATCTATATTATGCTATCTCTCTCAGAATGACCTTCTTGATCCAAATCAGTCAGGTTTCAAGACTAGTCATTCAACTGAGACTGCTCTTCTCTGTATCACGGAGGCGCTCCGCACCGCTAAAGCTAACTCTCTCTCCTCTGCTCTCATCCTTCTAGACCTATCGGCTGCCTTCGATACTGTGAACCATCAGATCCTCCTCTCCACCCTCTCCGAGTTGGGCATCTCCGGCGCGGCCCACGCTTGGATTGCGTCCTACCTGACAGGTCGCTCCTACCAGGTGGCGTGGCGA
This sequence comes from Oncorhynchus gorbuscha, assembly GCF_021184085.1. Lineage (NCBI taxonomy): Eukaryota > Metazoa > Chordata > Actinopteri > Salmoniformes > Salmonidae > Oncorhynchus > Oncorhynchus gorbuscha. Next base: position 24,469 of record NW_025748513.1, read on the forward strand.
GAATCTGTCTCCTCACCACGCGCTCTCACCACTGGTGTCCCCCAGGGCTCTGTTCTAGGCCCTCTCCTATTCTTGCTATACACCAAGTCACTTGGCTCTGTCATAACCTCACATGGTCTCTCCTATCATTGCTATGCAGACGACACACAATTAATCTTCTCCTTTCCCCCTTCTGATGACCAGGTGGCGAATCGCATCTCTGCATGTCTGGCAGACATATCAGTGTGGATGACGGATCACCACCTCAAGCTGAACTTCGGCAAGACGGAGCTGCTCTTCCTCCCGGGGAAGGACTGCCCGTTCCATGATCTCGCCATCACGGTTGACAACTCCATTGTGTCCTCCTCCCAGAGCGCTAAGAACCTTGGTGTGATCCTGGATAACACCCTGTCGTTCTCAACTAACATCAAGGTGGTGGCCCGTCCCTGTAGGTTCATGCTCTACAACATCCGCAGAGTACGACCCTGCTTCACACAGGAAGCGGCGGTGGTCCTAATCCAGGCACTTGTCATCTCCCGTCTGGATTACTGCAACTCGCTGTTGGCTGGGCTCCCTGCCTGTGCCATTAAACCCCTACAACTCATCCAGAACGCCGCAGCCCGTCTAGTGTTCAACCTTCCCAAGTTCTCTCACGTCACCCCGCTCCTCCGCTCTCTCCACTGGCTTCCAGTTGTAGCTCGCATCCGCTACAAGACCATGGTGCTTGCCTACGGAGCTGTGAGGGGAACGGCACCTCAGTACCTCCAGGCTCTGATCAGGCCCTACACCCAAACAAGGGCACTGCATTCATCCACCTCTGGCCTGCTCGCCTCCCTACCACTGAGGAAGTACAGTTCCCGCTCAGCCCAGTCAAAACTGTTCACTGCTCTGGCCCCCAATGGTGGAACAAACTCCCTCACGACGCCAGGACAGCGGAGTCAATCACCACCTTCCGGAGACACCTGAAACCCCACCTCTTTAAGGAATACCTAGGATAGGATAAAGTAATCCTTCTCACCCCCCTTAAAATATTTAGATGCACTATTGTAAAGTGGTTGTTCCACTGAATGTCATAAGGTGAATGCACCAATTTGTAAGTCGCTCTGGATAAGAGCGTCTGCTAAATGACTTAAATGTAATGTAATGTAATGTAATTCCAGCCCAGAAGCAATTTAGATTTTGGCCACTAGATGTCAGCAGTGTATCTACAAAGTTTTAGACTGATGCAATGAACCATTGTATTTCTGTTTAAAACTGTGTATCACGACTGCTCCTAAAGGGCCTAATTGGTTTATTATCAACTTGTCAAGTTCATAACTGTTCATAAATGTGCACTCTCCTCAAACAATAGCATGGTATTATTCCACTGTAAATTGGACAGTGCAGTTAGATTAACAAGAATGTAAGCTTTCTGCCAATATCAGATATGTCTATGTCCTGGGAAATGTTCTTGTTACTTACAACCTCATGCTAATCGCATTAGCCTACGTTAACTCAACGTCACGTGGATGGGACACCGATCCCGAAGATGTTTTAACTACTGTGACAATCTGAACCCCACAGAGAGTGAAGGCGGGCGCCTTAAACTGCCTTTGAGACATTTTCACTTTTACAGAGAGCATCCTGTTGGGATGTATCGCCGCCTGGTACGGCAACTGCACCGCCCACAACCACAGGGCTCTCCAGAGGGCGTTCTGCCCAACACATCACCGGGGGCAAACTTCCTGCCCTCCAAGACATCTACAGCACCTGATGTCATAGGAAGGCCAAAAATATCATCAAGGACATCAACCACCGAGCCACGGCCCGTTCACCCGTTACCATCCAGAAGGCGAGGTCAGTAAAGGTGCATCCAAAGCTGGGAACGAGAGACTGAAAAACATCTATCTCAAGGCCATCGGACTGTTAAATAGCCATCACTAGCCAGCTAAAACCAAGTAACTCAACTCTGCATCTTAGAGGCTGCTGCCCTGCATACATGTAATCAATGACCACTTTAATAATGTTTATATACTGTATTCTATTCTACTGTATTTTAGACTTCACATTGCTCGTCCTAATATTTATATATTTATTAATTCCATTCTTTTACTTTAGATTTGTGTGTATTGTTGGGAATTGTTAGATATCACTGCATTGTTGGAGCTAGAAACACAACAATGTCGTCTACAACCACATCAACATCTGCTAAATATGTTTATGTGAGCAATTTATGTGTTATCTAGGTTTGACTTTCATCTGGTCAATGATTCTACAGTAGAACTAAGAACAGATATAGCCCTTGGTTCACTCCAGACCTGACTGCCCTTGACCAGCACAAAAACATCCTGTGGCGTACTGCACTAGCTTCGAATAGTCCCCGCGATATGCAACTTTTCAGGGAAGACAGGAACCAATATAGAGTTTGTCATCTTATCATTGATGAGAATGTCTCAGATGAACTGACATCATATTCATTAAGTACCACCGCATCTGTTCCATTGGTTGCATTACCAGAATATAGTTCATTTCCCCCCACCTTCTGATGTTCCCAGAATCTCTATGTTAACCAAGTTTTTTAATTGTAACCAGGTTACTACTGGTTACGTATACAGAACGTATACTGTTCTGCCTTATTATTATTTGACCATGCTGGTCATTTATGAACATTTGAACATCTTGGTCATGTTCTGTTATAATCTCTACCCGGCACAGCCAGAGGGACTGGCCACCCCACATAGCCCGGTTCCTCTCTAGGTTTCTTCCTAGGTTTTGGCCTTTCCTAGGGAGTTTTCTAGCCACCGTGCTTTTACACCTGCATTGTTTGCTGTTTGGGGTTTTAGGCTGGGTTTCTGTACAGCACTTTGAGATATCAGCTGATGTACGAAGGGCTATATAAATAAATTTGATTTGATTTGATTTAGGTTAGAGAAGGAAAAAGTGGGAAGGTATTTATGACGGTCATAAACCTATCCCCCAGGGCCAACGATCATGACACCTATATCCATCCTGCCCTGCAATTCTAAAGTCTTTCGAAAGCCAAGTGAACAAACAGATCATCGACCATCTCGAATCCCAACGTATCTTCACCGCTAAGCAATCTGGTTTCGAGCTTGTCATGGGTGCACCTCAGCCACTCTCAAGGTCCTAAACGATATCTTAACCGCCATCGATAAGAAACATTACTGTGTAGCCGTCTTCTCGACCTGGCCAAGGCTTTCGACTCTGTCAATCACCGTATACTTAACGGCAGACTCGACAGCCTTGGTTTCTCAAATGATTGCCTCACCTGGTTCACTAACTACTTCTCAGACAGAGTTCAGTGTGTCAAATTGGGGGGCCTGTTGTCAGGACCTATGGCAGTTTCTATGGGGTGCCACAGAATTCAATTCTCAGGCCGACTCTCGTCTCTGTATACATCAATGATGTCGCTCTTGCTGCTGGTGAGTCTCTGATCCACCTCTACAGGACGACACCATTCTGTATACTTCTGGCCCTTCTTGGGACACTGCGTTAAGCTTCTGATAGGCTAATTGACTTCATTTTGAGTGAATTGGAGGTGTATCTGTGGATGCATTACAAGGCCTACCTTCAAACTTAGTGCCTCTTTGCTTGACATCATGGGAAAATCAAAAGAAATCAGCCAAGACCTCAGAAAAAAAAATGGGAGACCTCCACAAGTCTGGTTCATCCTTGGGAGCAATTTCCAAATGCCATAATAACCATTGTTATGTTAGGAGGGAAAAGGGAGGCTTGCAGAAGCGAAGAACACCATCCCAACTGTGAGCATGGGGTGGCAGCATCATGTTGTGGGGGTGCTTTGCTGCAGGAGGGTCTGGTGCACTTCACAAAATAGATGGCATCATGGGAGGAGAAAATTCTGTGGATATATTGAAGCAACATATTAAGACATCAGTCAGGAAGTTAAAGTTTGGTCAGCAAATGGGTCTTCCAAATGGACAATGACCCCAAGCAAGCGTCCAAAGTTTTGGCAAAATGGCTTAAGGGCAACAAAGTCAAGGTAGGTGGCCATCACAAAGCCCTGTCCTGCAATAGCAACAAATCTAATCCTACAATAGCAACAAGTCTAATCCTAAAATAGCAACAAGTCTAATCCTGAAATAGCAACAAGTCTAATCCTGAAATAGCAACAAGTCTAATCCTGAAATAGCAACAAACCTAATCCTGAAATAGCAACAAGCCTAATCCTGCAATAGCAACAAGCCTAATCCTGCAATAGCAACAAACCTAATCCTGCAATAGCAACAAACCTAATCCTGCAATAGCAACAAGCCTAATCCTGAAATAGCAACAAAGCCTAATCCTGCAATAGCAACAAGCCTAATCCTGCAATAGCAACAAGCCTAATCCTGCAATAGCAACAAACCTAATCCTGAAATAGCAACAAGTCTAATCCTGAAATAGCAACAAGCCTAATCCTGAAATAGCAACAAGCCTAATCCAAATAGCAACAAACCTAATCTTGCTATAGCAACAAGCCTAATCCTGAAATAGCAACAAACCTAATCCTGCTATAGCAACAAGCCTAATCCTGATATAGCAACAAGCCTAATCCTGCTATAGCAACAAGCCTAATCCTGAAATAGCAACAAGGCTAATCCCGCAATAGCAACAAGGCTAATCCCACAATAGCAACAAGGCTAATCCCACAATAGCAACAAGGCTAATCTTGCAAAAGCAACAAGGCTAATCCCACAATAGCAACAAGGCTAATCCCACAATAGCAACAAGCCTAATCCAGCAATAGCAACAAGGCTAATCACCCATTAGCAAGAAGCCTAATCCCCCATTAGCAACAAGCATAATCCAGCAATAGCTACAAACCTAATCCTGCTAGCAACAAGCCTAATGCCCGTTTGCAACTAAATTAATCCTGAAATAGCAACAAGCCTAATCCTGCAATAGCAACATATATATTCCTGCAATAGCAACACATCTATTCCTGCAATAGCAACACACTATTCCTGCAATAGCATCTGAATATCCTCATCAACACCAGCGTTGGCTAATGTGTAATATGATTTGACACGGACATCACTAACTCACATTGTCGTGATTTTACTGTCACCACACAACACCACAGTGATAGGCTAACCAGCATAGCACTACAATAACTGCCAGTGTTGCGAGAAAGTAGAGCGAGAGCAGAGGGAGCAGAGAGAGAGAGAGCAGAGAGAGTAGAGACAGAGAGCAGAGAGAGCAGAGACAGAGAGAGTAGAGACAGACAGAGACAGAGAGAGAGCAGAGCAGGAGAGCACAGAGAGCACAGAGAGCACAGAGACAGAGAAGTAGAGACAGACAGAGACAGAGAGCACAGAGCAGAGAGAGCAGAGAGCAGAGAAGAGCACAGAGCACAGAGAGCACAGAGGGCACAGAGAGGCAGAGCAGAGAGGCAGAGACAGAGAGAGTAGAGAGACAGAGACAGAGAGAGAGAGCACAGAGCAGAGAGCAGAGAGCAGAGAGAGCACAGAGAGCACAGAGAGCACAGAGGGCACAGAGGGCACAGAGGGCACAGAGGGCACAGAGAGCACAGAGAGCAGAGGTCACGATCAGATGAGTTCCTGCATTTTTCAGCATTTTCTTAAAAAAATATAGATTTAGAGTTAGATTAACTTGGATTTTTGTCAGGAACATATACAGGATGCTATCTTCGACAACATAACCCTCACTTCAAATCAAAACTCAAAACCTAAACCCAGGATACTTGACAACGAGGACCCTGAGTCAGCTAATATAAACCTCTATAAGTCTGGAACAGTAATGGTACAGGGCAACCCCAAACCGTTTCAGCTGGACTTTCACCAAATTAAAGAATTAGCCCAGCAGGAGAAGCTCTCCCTTGAAAAGACACCCCCACCCAGCGGGTCAGACCAGACCTCATTATATAACCCCACAGACGGCGACCCCCAGCGGAGAGTCAACCTCCCAGCACAGATTACTAATCCCTCATTGAAATGAAGGATACCAGCTGGAGGTAAGGCAGGTGGAGCTGGAACAGCAGGTGATTACATTTACATTTTACATTTAAGTCATTTAGCAGACGCTCTTATCAGAAGCGACTTACAAATTGGTGCATTCACCTTATGACATCCAGTAGAACAGTCACTTTACAATAGTGCAACTAAATCTTAAAGGGGGGGTGAGAAGGATTACTTATCCTATCATAGGTATTCCTTAAAGAGGTGGGGTTTCAGGTGTCTCCGGAAGGTGGTGATTGACTCCGCTGTCCTGGCGTCGTGAGGAGTTTGTTCCACCATTGGGGAGCCAGAGCAGCGAACAGTTTTGACTGGGCTGAGCGGGAACTGTACTTCCTCAGTGGTAGGGAGGCGAGCAGGCCAGAGAGGTGGATGAACGCAGTGCCCTTGTTTGGGTGTAGGGCCTGATCAGAGCCTGGAGGTACTGGTGCCGTTCCCCTCACAGCTCCGTAGGCAAGCACCATGGTCTTGTAGCGGATGCGAGCTTCAACTGGAAGCCAGTGGAGAGAGCGGAGGAGCGGGGTGACGTGAGAGAACCAGGGAAGGTTGAACACCAGACGGGCTGCGGCGTTCTGGATGAGTTGTAGGGGTTTAATGGCACAGGCAGGAGCCCAGCCAACAGCGAGTTGCAGTAATCCAGACGGGAGATGACAAGTGCCTGGATTAGGACCTGCGCCACTTCCTGTGTGAGGCAGGGGTCGTACTCTGCGGATGTTGTAGAGCATGAACCTACAGGAACGGGCCACCGCCTTGATGTTAGTTGAGAACGACAGGGTGTTGTCCAGGATCACGCCAAGGTTCTTAGCGCTCTGGGAGGAGGACACAATGGAGTTGTCAGCCGTGATGGCGAAATCATGGAGCGGGCAGTCCTTCCCCGGGAGGAAGAGCAGCTCCGTCTTGCCGAGGGTTCAGCTTGAGGTGGTGATCCGTCATCCACACTGATATGTCTGCCAGACATGCAGAGATGCGATTAATACCTGGTCATCAGAAGGGGAAGGAGAAGATTAATTGTGTGTCGTCTGCATAGCAATGATAGGAGAGACCATGTGAGGCTATGACAGAGCCAAGTGACTTGGTGTATAGCGAGAATAGGAGAGGGCCTAGAACAGAGCCCTGGGGGGACACCAGTGGTGATTACATTCCAGTCTGCATAGACCCAGACAACAGTCAGCACAACAACACTCTCTGAACCAGACCCGGAGAGCTGGAGGTGGACAGAGACATATCTGCACTCTGGACAGTGGTGAGACAACTTCAACAAGAGAAAGAGCAGGAGAAGAGCACTAGATGAGAGGATCAGACTGCTGGAGGAGATGTTGAGGGGGATGGCGTGTGACAGAAGACAACCCCCCTAGAGATGTGGCCAACCCCACAGAGAAGCCAGCAGAACAGCCCACCTCAGCACCCGACAAAAGTCTCGACACCACAGCAGAACAGTCCCACCAGACCCTGACCATAGAGTCGACACCATAGCAGAACAGACAAAGAAAACCCCAAGCCCAGCGGCTCTCACCCCTCTGAGCACCCCCCTGTCAGCCACCCTGATAGCCCTTCTGACAACCCCCCCACACACCCACTGAGGACAAACACAAGACACAGATTTGACTCATATGGACTCAAATGGGAAATATAGAATAAAAAAACGTTTTTTCCCAAACACAGGTGTGTCTAAAGTCTGGTGTCAAACACCCAACGCACCCTCAACCTTCTGTCTGAGGACCAACTAGGCTCACCCAGCCACATAATAATACACACAGGCACAAGCGACCTGAGAGCACAGCCCAGGTAAGGGTGGCCACAGCACTGAAGGGAGTGATTGGCTTCTTCTACTTTCCCTAACGCACAAGTAGTTACCTACACCCTGCCACAATACAGCGGGTAAATGCAAGTATTTCCTGTGACTGGGACTCAAAGCCAAATGTTTTCCTGGCTCACCACTCCACCTGGACTTGAACAGCCTCTATGACCAGGTCCACCTCTACAAGGCAGCAGGGGCCACTTTGCCCGGACTCTAAGGACATCGCTCTCAAGCGTATCCCCAACACTTCACACAGGAGCAACAGATCAATAGACACCCCAACCAGACCAGCGAGACACCCTCCAAGACCTGCCTGGGACCAACCCCTGGACCAACCCTGGACCTACACATAGAGGACCCACGCCAGAGGACTTACATCCAGGCGACAGCACCCCCAGACATCCGCAACCCCCACCCCAACCAATCAACACCCCCCGTCAACCATGCCCCTCCCTGCCCACCCCATCCCCGCAAGAGGGCCTCATCATGGAAGTCACACACGCCCAGGTAGTGAGTGGGCAAACAGGCCCACCCCCACTCTTACACTCGCCAAGCCAATGGCATGTACCAGATGCTCAGGAGCTCTGCCCACACTTACTGGCCTTAGGCCAAACCCACGACCAACAACATTGGACACTTTATGGAACAAAAGCCTTCCACTATATCATACTGGAATATCCAAGGCCTGAGGTCATCTGCCGCTTTGGCCTAAAGGCAGGAACCTGGACTTCACCAAAGAAATCGGTGATACAGACATTTGTCATCCTGCAAGAAACCTGGTTTTAGAGGAGACTGAGGCCACTGTTTGTCCTCTAGGTTACAGGGAGCTGGTAGTCCCATCCATAAACTACCAGCTGTGAAACAGGAAGGACTCAGGGTATGCTAATTTGGTATAGGGCAGACCTAACTTACTCCCATTAAATTAATCAAAACAGGAACATTTTACATTTGGCTAGAAATTCAAAAGGAAATGATCTTAACAGAGATAAATGTCCTCCTGTGTGCTACCTATATCCCCCCACTAGAATCCCCATACTTTAATGAAGACAGCTTCTCCATCCTGGAGGGGTAAATCAATCATTTCCAGGCCCAGGGGCATGTACTAGTCTGTGGCGACCTAAATGCCAGAACTGGACAAGAACCTGACACTCTCAGCACACAGGAGGACAAACACGGTGCAGCCAGCTGGTTTCTCCACGCATCGCGCCGACAGAAACAAACATCTTTCTGGTAAGAAGAGGGGCGGGGCCGTATGCTTTATGGTTAACGTGACGTGGTGTGGTCACAACAACATACAGGAACTCAAGTCCTTCTGATGTAGAATTCCTCACAATCAAATATAGACCGCATTATCTACCAAGGGAATTCTCTTCGATTATAATCACAGCCGTATATATTCCCCCAAGCAGACACATCGATGGCTCTGAACAAACTTTATTTGACTCTTTGCAAACTGGAATCCATATATCCGGAGGCTGCATTCATTGTAGCTGGGGATTTTAACAAGGCTAATCTGAAAACAAGACTCCCTAAATTTTATCAGCATATCGATTGCGCAACCAGGGCTGGAAAAACCTTGGATCATTGCTATTCTAACTTCCGCGACGCATATAAGGCCCTGCCCCGCCCTCCTTTCGGGAAAAGCTGACCACGGCTCCATTTTGTTGATCCCTGCATACAGACAGAAACTAAAACAAGAAGCTCCCGCGCTGAGGTCTGTCCAACGCTGGTCCGACCAATCTGACTCTACACTCCAAGACTGCTTCCATCACGTGGACTGGGATATGTTTCGTATTGCGTCAGACAA
>NW_025748514.1:0-34010 GCF_021184085.1 Oncorhynchus gorbuscha
AGCCAGATGTACTGCCCCAGACATTAGGGGAGGATGGAGACAGAGCCAGCTGTACTGCTCCAGACATTAGGGGAGGATGGAGACAGAGCCAACTGTACTGCCCCAGACATTAGGGGAGGATGGAGACAGAGCCAGCTGTACTGCCCCAGACATTAGGGGAGGATGGAGACAGAGCCAACTGTACTGCCCCAGACATTAGGGGAGGATGGAGACAGAGCCAGATGTACTGCTCCAGACATTAGGGGAGGATGGAGACAGCCAGTTGTACTGCTCCAGACATTAGGGGAGGATGGAGACAGAGCCAGCTGTACTGCTCCAGACATTAGGGGAGGATGGAGACAGAGCCAGATGTACTGCTCCAGACATTAGGGGAGGATGGAGACAGAGCCAGATGTACTGCTCCAGACATTAGGGGAGGATGGAGACAGAGCCAACTGTACTGCCCCAGACATTAGGGGAGGATGGAGACAGAGCCGACTGTACTGCCCCAGACATTAGGGGAGGATGGAGACAGCCAGTTGTACTGCCCCAGACATTAGGGGAAGATGGAGACAGAGCAATCTTTATAACCATAGATATAGTTTGTGGTCATCACCATTAGACATGAATAATAACCTACCGAATCTCTATTGTCATTATGATCTACAAGCTAGGTCCACAAACTCTATGGTGATTATTATCTACTAGCTAGGTCTGGAAACTCTATGGTGATTATTATCTACTAGCTAGGTCTGGAAACTATGGTCCTTAGGATCTACTTGCTAGGTCTGGAAACTCTATAGTGATTATTATTTACTAGCTAGGTCTGGAAACTATGGTCCTTATGATCTACTAGCTAGGTCTGGAAACTTTATGGTCCTTAGGATCTACTAGCTAGGTCTGGATACTATGGTCCTTATGATCTACTAGATAAATCTGGAAACTCTATGGTGATTATTATCTACTAGCTAGGTCTGGAAACGCTATGGTCATTATGATCTACTAGCTAGGTCTGGAAACTCTATGGTGATTATTATCTACTAGCTAGGTCTGGAAATGCTATGGTCATTATGATCTACTAGCTATCTACTTCACTCCTCCATCAGTCTGGGCTCCCATCTTCACTCCTCCATCAGTCTGGGCTCTCAGCTTCACTCCTCCATCAGTCTGGGCTCTCAGCTTCACTCCTCCATCAGTCTGGGCTCTCAGCTTCACTCCTCCATCAGTCTGGGCTCTCAGCTTCACTCCTCCATCAGTCTGGGCTCTCAGCTTCACTCCTCCATCAGTCTGGACTCTCAATTTCATCATATCAGTCTGGGCTCTCAGCTTCACTCCTACATCAGTCTGGACTCTCAATGTCTGGGCTCCCATCTTCACTCCTCCATCAGTCTGGGCTCTCAGCTTCACTCTTCCATCAGTCTGGGCTCCCATCTTCACTCCTCCATCAGTCTGGGCTCCCATCTTCACTCCTCCATCAGTCTGGGCTCCCATCTTCACTCCTCCATCAGTCTGGGCTCCCATCTTCACTCCTCCATCAGTCTGGGCTCCCATCTTCACTCCTCCATCAGTCTGGGCTCCCATCTTCACTCCTCCATCAGTCTGGGCTCCCAGCTTCACTCCTCCATCAGTCTGGGCTCCCATCTTCACTCCTCCATCAGTCTGGGCTCCCATCTTCACTCCTCCATCAGTCTGGGCTCCCATCTTCACTCCTCCATCAGTCTGGGCTCCCAGCTTCACTCCTCCATCAGTCTGGGCTCCCATCTTCACTCCTCCATCAGTCTGGGCTCTCATCTTCACTCCTCCATCAGTCTGGGCTCTCAGCTTCACTCCTCCATCAGTCTGGGCTCCCATCTTCACTCCTCCATCAGTCTGGGCTCTCATCTTCACTCCTCCATCAGTCTGGGCTCTCAGCTTCACTCCTCCATCAGTCTGGGCTCCCATCTTCACTCCTCCATCAGTCTGGGCTCTCATCTTCACTCCTCCATCAGTCTGGGCTCCCATCTTCACTCCTCCATCAGTCTGGGCTCCCATCTTCACTCCTCCATCAGTCTGGGCTCCCATCTTCACTCCTCCATCAGTCTGGGCTCCCATCTTCACTCCTCCATCAGTCTGGGCTCTCAGCTTCACTCCTCCATCAGTCTGGGCTCTCAGCTTCACTCCTCCATCAGTCTGGGCTCTCAGCTTCACTCCTCCATCAGTCTGGGCTCTCAGCTTCACTCCTCCATCAGTCTGGGCTCTCAGCTTCACTCCTCCATCAGTCTGGGGATGATGACAGCACTAACACAGATCACTGGGGTTCAGCAGGGCCAGATCATCTTGTCCTAATCTTGGCGCTTGTCATATCCCATCTGGACTAGTGCAACTCTCTGTTGACTGGGCTCCCTGCTTGTGCCATCAGTGTGTGTTTGCATAGGGAGTGGTGTGTACTGTTAGAGGTGAAAGACCTGAATGTCTTTCTCAATAGGTTACGCCCACACACACACACACACACACACACACACACACACACACACACACACACACACACACACACACACACACACACACACACACACACACACACACACACACACACACACACACACACACACACACACACACACGTCTGTAGGATCAGTGCAAGATCTCAAATTAGTGTGTGCAATTGGACCTTAATGAAATCTGTAGGCTTAACCCATCACTATAGTCAGAGGCTGAGAATGCACCCACCTACCACTACTAATACTTAAAGCAGTTGTAATGTAACCACACCGTACCCAGCCATGTCTCTGTCCACCCATCACTACTGGCTGTTTTAGTCATACCCCTGCTTCTAGTACACACCCACTTCTACTATATTTAATGGAAAGAAAAACCTCACAAAGACAGAATTCCTTTTATAGGAATATTTTAATAGTTATTCAATGTTCTACATCTTACAGTACATATTATACAATAACAAACTTGGCTTAGTTATGGTACGAAGATCACTAACTGATCTTCAAAAATAAAAACAAAAAAATGAACAAAAACATTAAAAAAAATAAATGAAAACAGATTTACACTTCATATCACAAAGCCTGACGTGGTCCGGAACACTGGACCAATAGCTAACATACAATTCAGTTCACGCAACGTTGAGAAAACGTTGTGCCATGTTTTGCCATAACGGTATGGTAATGTTACCATTGTTTGTGCAAACTGGGTACAAACTCAAGGGGTTGTTCCTAAACTCGGCCCAGGGATAAAGCCTTGAAGACGAGGAATTTCCCACTTTTTGCATCACATTTAGTGTTCAAATTATTATTTTAGAAATCTCCAACAAGTGAAATAAAAAGCTGCAGAACATTGAGGAAAACTACAAAAATAAGTGCACTATTCCTCCAATAGTAGTGTTTTAATTTGAGGAAACTGCTAAGACATGAAAAACTGCTAAGACATGAAAACTGCTAAGACATGAAACTGCTAAGACATGACCACAGAGGTAAAAGAAAGAGGAAAAAGAGGTGGATGTTTGGAGGATATTTAAACATACAAACACCATTTTGATGTGACATAGTTGTGAAGAGCAAAATACACAAAAACATCAACAACAAATTATCTTTTATCTCTTTCACATTTAAAAAAAACTTATTCAGAGATGGAATGATACAAAAGGTGAAGGACTCATAAGGTTGATAGCCAGCAAAAATACCTTCAAATATATCCTCCTTTGAGCTCTGCAGTTAAGGGTTAATCAGGGTTGGGGTCAGTTCCACTCAGAATGAGTTGATATTCAGTTCCCTTCCTGAAATGACAACGTTGAAATGGAACTGACACGCACCCTGTCTACCCCCCATCCAAAACACAGGCATGCAAACAAGTGTGAGCGAAAGTCAGAAACAAGCCCCCTCAGAGTGTGTGGACACCGGACCCTCAGACTTGTGCTCTATGTATGAATAATAAACACCAAATTGCAGTTAAACCTTAAATAACACTTATGGTAAAAAAAGCGCTCAACTTTACACGCCCAGGAAGTCCAACATATTCTGTTTCCTATTTTAGGCTGAGGTAGAATACTGAGGGAACTCCCTGCCCGTTCCAAAATGATCCCCTTTTTTAGTTGCTCTTAAAGCATCAGATGGGTTTAAGCACCTACAGTAGCCTTCTGGAAGGTTCAGCAGAGTTGAACAACCATCTCTTCAACACATCCAAACGCCTCAGATCAACATGACGTGTGGAGGTAGAGGGTGATGTAAGATTGGACAACAGACTCTGGGTTGGTTAGTGACCCCACATCCAGAGCCCAACCTCAGGTAGGATTAGATTGCATTACATGAGACAGTCCTGCTTACTGTCATCTACATGGTTCCAGTCTGCCATTACACTCACTTCTCATGACCTCAGTCATCACTTCATTCTGCTATGAAGAGGTACTAAGAAAGGGGTGAGGGGAGGGAGAGAAGAAGGAGGGATGGTGTGAAGAAACAGCTGGAACATGAGAGAGAGAGAGAGAGAGAGAGAGAGAGAGGAGAGAGAGAGAGAGAGAGAGAGATATAGATATATATATAGAGAGATAGAGAGAGCCGGATAGAGAGAGACCCGAACACAGAGACACACACATTGAGAGAGAGAGAGAGAGAGAGACACAGAGAGAGAGAGAGGAGACAGCTGGAAATAGAGACAGAGAGAGGGAGACTGCTGGAACACAGAGACACACACAGAGAGAGGAGACAGCTGGAACACAGCGACACAGAGAGAGAGAGGAGACAGCTGGAACATAGAGACACAGAGAGAGAGAGAGAGAGAGAGAGAGAGAGAGAGAGAGAGAGAGAGAGAGAGAGAGAGAGAGAGAGACAGCTGGAACAGAGACACAGAGAGAGAGAGAGAGAGAGAGAGAGAGAGAGAGAGAGAGAGAGAGAGAGAGAGAGAGAGAGAGAGAGAGAGAGAGAGAGAGAGGAGACAGCTGGAACACAGAGACACACAGAGAGAGAGGAGACAGCTGGAAAATAGAGACAGAGAGAGGAGACTGCTGGAACACAGAGACACACACAGAGAGAGGAGACAGCTGGAACACAGCGACACAGAGAGAGAGAGGAGACAGCTGGAACATAGAGACACAGAGAGAGAAGAGACAGCTGGAACAGAGACACAGAGAGAAGAGACAGCTGGAACATAGAGACACAGAGAGAGAGAGAGGAGACAGCTGGAACACAGAGGGAGAAGAGACAGCTGGAACACACAGAGAGAGAAGAGACAGCTGGAACACAGAGACACACAGAGAGAGAGAGGCGACAGCTGGAACATAGAGACACAGAGAGAGAGAGGAGACAGCTGGAACATAGAGACACAGAGAGAGAAGAGACAGCTGGAACAGAGACACAGAGAGAGAAGAGACAGCTGGAACAGAGACACAGAGAGAGAAGAGACAGCTGGAACATAGAGACACAGAGAGAGAGAGAGGAGACAGCTGGAACACAGAGAGAGAGAAGAGACAGCTGTAACACAGAGAGAAGAGACAGCTGGAACACAGAGAGAGAGAAGAGACAGCTGGAACACACAGAGAGAGAAGAGACAGCTGGAACACAGAGACACACAGAGAGAGAGGAGACAGCTGGAACACAGAGAGAGAGAAGAGACAGCTGGAACACAGAGAGAGAGAAGAGACAGCTGGAACACAGAGAGAGGAGACAGCTGGAACACAGAGACACACAGAGAGAGAGAGGAGACAGCTGGAACATAGAGACACACAGAGAGAGAGAGAGAGAGAGAGAGGAGACAGCTGGAACATAGAGACACACAGAGAGAGAGAGAGAGAGAGAGAGGAGACAGCTGGAACATAGAGACACAGAGAGAGAAGAGACAGCTGGAACAGAGACACAGAGAGAGAAGAGACAGCTGGAACATAGAGACACAGAGAGAGAGAGAGGAGACAGCTGGAACACAGAGAGAGAGAAGAGACAGCTGGAACACACAGAGAGAGAAGAGACAGCTGGAACACAGAGACACACAGAGAGAGAGAGGAGACAGCTGGAACACAGAGAGAGAGAAGAGACAGCTGGAACACAGAGAGAGAGAAGAGACAGCTGGAACACAGAGAGAGAGAAGAGACAGCTGGAACACAGAGAGAGGAGACAGCTGGAACACAGAGACACACAGAGAGAGAGAGGAGACAGCTGGAACATAGAGACACACAGAGAGAGAGAGAGGAGACAGCTGGAACACAGAGACACACAGAGAGAGGGAGAGAGTTGGAACACAGAGCCACAGAGAGAGAGAGAGTGAGGAGAGAGCTGGAACACAGTCACAGAGAGAGAGAGAGTGAGGAGAGAGCTGGAACACAGAGCCACAGAGAGAGAGAGAGAGAGAGAGTGAGGAGAGAGCTGGAACACAGAGCCACAGAGAGAGAGAGAGAGAGAGAGAGAGAGAGAGTGAGGAGAGAGCTGGAACACAGAGCCACAGAGAGAGTAAAATTGAGGAAGAGAGATATAGAATCAGATCAGTTCCAACCCCGATGGCAGGATGTGGAGGTCATTTTCAGACAGATCATGTTTGGAATTAACAAGTTACTAAAAATACACCACCAGAGTGATAGACAGAAATCAGACATTACTCTCTAGTCGCCCTCCTTCCTTCCCTCTGGTTTTAGATTCTAAAGGTGTTGGATATCTTCATGTTAATTCAAGCACAGTAACACACAACCCTCAGTGTATAAATAGACTGCATTGTGGTGCATGACGCTCCATGCTACACTACACCTGAATATGAACCATACCCACGCTCAAAAGACCACGCAAGGAAACACACGCCATCTTTTTCTTAACCTCAATGTGGAACAACAATGAAACAGTGGATGATTAAATAAATGCTCAGGAACAATAAGCCATTTTCTTATGTTGATATTTATACTAACTAGTACAAACATTATCAGGACTAAGGAACCCTTACTGAATGCTTGATATCTATTGGTTTGTTTTCTTTAATGACAGTTGAAACTGCCTCTCTGTTTCACTACAAAGCCTAGCTACCTGGTACCTAGTAGAAATTATTGTTGTCAGGTTTTTATTATTATTGTGCATCGCTTCCTCGTGAAATTATTACAATAACTCTGATATGTACTGCTGACACCTCAGAATACAGTAACAGTGAACTCTGATATGTACTGCTGACACCTCAGAATACAGTAACAGTGAACTCTGATATGTACTGCTGACACCTCAGAATACAGTAACAGTGAACTCTGATATGTACTGCTGACACCTCAGAATACAGTAACAGTGAACTCTGATATGTACTGCTGAAACCTCAGAATACAGTTAACAGTGATTCAAATGGATTGAGTCTGGATACACAGCCTATAATCCAGATTTAAGGATTACCAGGAATAAGAATTTTAAAATGATTTTAATTCTAAATGACTATAAAATAATTACTGTGCGGTAACCGTATAACGAGGCATGTTATCTTATTATTGCAATTAACGACTTGATCTACTTTGATACACAGTAAATGCTTTGTAATGACCCGTGCCTCACAGATCCTAACTGTGATTCATACTTATCTATTAAAACCCTGAAACATGGTATACACTGTTCCCTGCTGTTCCCCCTCCTGACCCTCCTCTCTCCCCCCTGACCCACCTCTCCCCCTGACCCACCTCTCCCCTCCTGACCCTCCACTCCCCTCATGACCCTCCTCTCTCCCTCCTGACCCTCCTCTCTCCCTACTGACCCTCCTCTCTCCCTCCTGACCCTCCAATCCCCTCCTGACCCACCTCTCTCCCTCCTGACCCTCCACTCCCCTCCTGACCCACCTCTCTCCCTCCTGACCCTCCTGACCCTCCACTCCCCTCCTGACCCACCTCTCTCCCTCCTGACCCTCCTCTCTCCCTCCTGACCCTCCACTCCCCTCCTCCTGACCCTCCACTCCCCTCCTGACCCTCCTCTCCCCTCCTGACCATCCACTCCCCCTGACCCACCACTCCCCTCCTGACCCTTCACTCCCCTCCTGACCCACCACTCTCCCTCCTGACCCACCACTCCTCCTCCACTCCCTCCTGACCCACCACTCCCTCCTGACCCTCCACTCCCTCCTGACCCTCCACTCCCCTCCTGACCCACCACTCCCCCTCCTGACCCACCACTCTCCCTCCTGACCCTCCACTCTCCCTCCTGACCCTCCACTCCCTCTCCTGACCCACCACTCCCCTCCTGACCCACCACTCTCCCTCCTGACCCTCCACTCCCCCTCCTGACCCACCACTCTCCCTCCTGACCCACCACTCCCCTCTTGACCCACCACTCCCCTCCTGACCCACCACTCCCCCTCCTGACCCACCACTCCCCTCCTGACCCACCACTCCCCTCCTGACCCACCACTCCCCTCCTGACCCACCACTCTCCCTCCTGACCCTCCACTCCCCTCCTGACCCACCACTCTCCCCCTGACCCTCCACTCCCCTCATGACCCTCCACTCCCCCCTGACCCACCACTCCCCCTCCTGACCCTCCACTCCCCTCATGACCCTCCACTCCCCCAATGACCCACCACTCCCCTCCTGACCCTCCACTCCCCCTCCTGACCCTCCACTCCCCTCCTGACCCTCCTCTGCCACGTCAATAAGCAATCAGTCCGAGTGGTGGTCTAATGTACTGTGTGTGTGTGTGTGTGTGTGTGTGTGTTTAAGTGTGTTGGAACACGTTTGAATCCATGTACGATTATTTGATTGACATTAAGTGATCCTGCTTTAAGTATGACTTTGTGTGTATTTATGGGTATGTATGTATGTATGTATGTATGTATGTATGTATGTATGTATGTATGTATGTATGTATGTATGTATGTATGTATGTATGTATGTATGTATGTATGTATGTATGTATGTATGTATGTATGTATGTATGTATGTATGTATGTATGTAGGTGACTGTGTGCATGAACACATCCTGTACACACAGCTATATAAATATATTAACATTTGATAATTGATCAGTTTAAGCTAAATGACAAATGGCCTCTATATTGAGATGAATTCAGTAACTGGTAAGTATTGTGACCGTGTGATGGTGCACACCACGTCTTTACAGCCACACAGCAGATCTAGTCGTTACAGATCTAGTCAGACAGTGGATCTAGACGTTACAGATCTAGTCAGATAGCGGATCTAGTCAGACAGTGGATCTAGACGTTGCAGATCTAGTCAGACAGTGGATCTAGACGTTACAGATCTAGTCAGATAGCGGATCTAGATGTTACAGATCTAGTCAGATAGCGGATCTAGTCAGACAGCGGATCTAGTCAGACAGTGGATCTCGACGTTACAGATCTAGTCAGATAGCGGATCTAGTCAGACAGTGGATCTAGATGTTACAGATCTAGTCAGACAGTGGACCTAGACGTTACAGATCTAGTCAGACAGCGGATCTAGACTTTACAGATCTATCTATGAAACAGCTAGCAGCTGGAAGACAACCCTTGTTATCAGAAGTGGAAGATGAACTGAAGATGAGAAGAAGAAGTGGAACAGAGATTGTGAACAGAGAGAAAAGAGGTTCCAAGACAGTGCTTTGTTGGAAAATGAAAAGGGTTAAAACAAACAGAAAGAATGAAATCAAAACCCTGCGCTGACATCTAATCGTTAGGAAAATTTGGCAGCATAAATTGATGATGATGATGGCGTGATGATGAAGGTGGTGGTGGAAGTGTCCAGTACATTCCCACCATTGGATCTGGACCACACCAACAGAACACGGACCACAAGCAACAGACACCCATGATTGGTCAATCACTCTGGAGTTCCAATGACAATGGAAAAATTGAAATGATGTTAAAAAAAAAAGTTTTAAAAAATGAAATAAATAAAACAAACAAAAGAAAGAAAACAACGTAACAAATTGACATATTGGCAAATCAAAGAAGAAGAAAAGAATCGTTGTGTAAAAAAATAAAAAAGAAGCTTTTATAAAACACTACAGAATGCAGCAAGTGTCCGTTGCTCTTTAGTTTTGTTGTTGCAGACAGATGTGAGGTTGCCATGGTGACCATTAGAAGCCCGTGTAAGACTGGAGTAGTTGCATACGTTGGACTCCAGATCTGAAACGACAGAGACGGGACCCAGAGAAGGAGTTTAAAGACATTGGATTGATTGAGAGCGGAATGTGGACATTTGTAATTCTGAGATGACTTACCTCTCGGGGGGCGGGGTCTACCAGTGGGGAGGGACATAGCTGTAACCAGGTGTGCCCTGGGACCGGTACTGTGGCATGGTGACGTGTTGGTGAGCACCCAGCTGAGCGTGCTGAGGCGTGGTCAACAGGGTTCCTACAGGACGACACATCAGGGTAACATGTCATTTTGTCACTATCGTTTGGACCGTAACATTAGGGCCTATATATGACGCAGACCAAACTAACACAACTTACACCAAAAAAACACAATCGTTTTAACATAAGAATAATCCACTTTGCATAGGAAATTAAATAGAATCATTTAAAAAAATGTGTTTAATATGAAAATATATTTAATGTTCACGTGACGTCAACATGATGTAGCCACACCAGCTTCCTCAGTCATCCGTCCTACCTGCACTCATAGCCATGGTGGTCCCGGCAACCATCCCCATGGCAGCCATTCCGTTGTTTCTAGGGGCTTGGACCGGGGCGGGGTAGAGGGCTGAGGGCATGCTGTTTGGCTGAACCACTGTGGTGTGGTGGATTACATGAGGCTGAGGCTGAGCAGCATAAACAGGCTGGGTGTAATACGCCTACAGGCACAGAGACAGAGGTTAGAGTGTGTCTGTGTTAGTGTGTGTCTGTGTGTGTTGATGTGTGTGTGCATGTGAGTAGAGTGTTGATTTACATAGGGCTGGGCAGCATACACTGGCTGGCCATAATACGCTGCTGCCTACAGGGAGACAGAGAGAGAGGTTAGGGTGTGTGTGTGCTTATCAGTACATAAAGGTCCTACTGAGGGTAGTAGACGGTGAGGGAGTAGGATGTGTGTGTACGCTGAGGTTAGGATTGTATATAGGTGTGTGTGTGTGTTTGTATAGAAGCTGCTGAGGGTAGGAGTAGGGTGTGTGTGTGTGTGTGTTTTGTGTGAAGGGTATGTGTGCTTACCTGTGCATACAAGCTCTGCAAGTTCTGCATGCTCTGCAGGTTCTGCATACTCTGCATGTTCTGCTGGGGGTAGGCACTTCTGATAGGGTACATGGCTGTTTGGTAGGGGTTGGGAGAGGGGGAGTATGGCGGAGGGGCTCCGTTCGTCTGGGTGGGGGGCACTTTATACGGAGTACCCGCTGTAGTGTATCCTACACACACACACACACACACACACACACACACACACACACACACACACACACACACACACACACACACACACACACACACACACACACACACACACACACACACACACACACACACACACACACACACACACACACACAGAGAGAGAGAGAAGAGAGAGATGATCCAGCGGCCAAGACATGTATAAGAGTAACAAATCCTTCCTCTCAGTCCTAATGTAGTACCTCAGCAGTGTTCATTTCATCAACAACAATAGTGACTCAAATATTTGCGAAACACCTATTTTTTAGTGGCAATTGACGAGACTTTAACTGACTAAATAGACACCCCCAAAAAAAAACTAAATTAAAATTATTTCAGTTGACTAAAACGTGACAAAATCATCTCTGTGACCAAAATCAGACTAGTAAATGGACTGGACAAGAGGTTTTGGAGAGATTGAGAGCTTTTCAGAAATGACCCATAATGACCCACTGGCTCTATGTTTTGTTTCTTTCCTATCGTCCATTCATGAAGCATATTATATATATTATATATGCCATTTAGCAGACGCTTTTATCCAAAGCGACTTACAGTCATGTGTGCATACATTCTACGTGGTCTGCTCTAACACCGGGCTACTTGCAGACCAGACCATTAACCATATGTTCAGGACACGCCTTGTTCAGTCATGTTACCTCATTAGCTAGCTACAGCTAACAACCTGCATTCAGCAGGATGCAACGTTCTGGAACGTTCAGATAGACATATGGTATGTAGAACAAACATGCCTCTGACATGTTGAATAAGGAATAACATTAGAAATTCTGATAATAGTCCTATCTTCAAATATGTTGCTAGGACAAGGCTATGCATGCTTGTGCACATGGAAGTCAGTGATTTACGTTTACTTTAGTTTAATGAGGCAATACAAATCTGATGTGACTTTGGCCCACTGTTTTTGTCATTTTGACAATAACTAGACTAAATCATTATTCAAATGACAAAACATGTGAATAAGACTTGATAATTTAGTCAAAATGACTACAAATAGAGAAAATTAAAAAATAGTGCAAAAATTAACACGGCAATAGAATGCAATCCAGTCAGAGTATGACTAGTCAATGTCTCCCCTAGTGGTAGAGCCTCATCATTACAGTATCCAAGTGGTAAAGCCTCATCAATACAGTCTCCTCCTAGTGGTAAAGCCTCATCATTACAGTCTCCTCCTAGTGGTGTAGCCTCATCATTACAGTCTACTCCTAGTGGTGTAGCCTCATCATTACAGTCCCGGTCCAGTCTGCTCCTAGTGGTAAAGCCTCATCATTACAGTCTCCCCCTAGTGGTAAAGCCTCATCATTACAGTCTCCTCCTAGTGGTAGAGTCTCGTCATTACAGTCTCCTCCTAGTGGTAGAGTCTTGTCATTACAGTCTCCTCCACGTGGTGCAGCCTCATCATTACAGTCTCCTCCTAGTGGTAGAGCCTCATCATTACAGTCTCCTCCTAGTGGTAGAGCCTCATCACTACAGTCTCCTCCTAGTGGTAGAGTCTCATCATTACAGTCTCCTCCTAGTGGTGTAGCCTCATCATTACAGTCTCCTCCTAGTGGTAGAGTCTCATCATTACAGTCTCCTCCTAGTGGTGTAGCCTCATCATTACAGTCTCCTCCTAGTGGTGTAGCCTCATCATTACAGTCTCCTTATGGTAGAGTCTCATCATTACCAGTCTCCTAGTGGTAGAGTCACATCATTACAGTCTCCTCCTAGTGGTAAAGCCTCATCACTACAGTCTCCTAGTGGTAGAGCCTTATCACTACAGTCTCCTAGTTGTAGAGCCTCATCACTACAGTCTCCTAGTGGTAAAGCCTCATCACTACCGTCTCATCCTAGTGGTAGAGCCTCATTACTAGTCTCCTCCTAGTGGTGTAGCCTCATCATTACAGTCACCTCCTAGTGGTAGAGCCTCATTTACTAGTCTCTTCCTAGTGGTGTAGCCTCATCATTACAGTCTCCTCCTAGTAGTGTAGCCTCATCATTACAGTCTCCTCCTAGTGGTAGAGTCTCATCACTACAGTCTCCTAGTGGTAGAGCCTCATCACTACAGCCTCCTAGTTGTAGAGCCTCATCACTACAGTCTCCTAGTGGTAGAGTCTCATCACTACAGTCTCCTCCTAGTGGTAAAGCCTCATCACTACAGCCTCCTAGTTGTAGAGCCTCATCACTAGTCTCCTCCTAGTGAGTCACCCAGTAAAATACTACTTGAGTAAAAGTCAAAAAGTTTTTGGTTTTAAATATACTTAAGTATCAAAAGTAAAAATAAACGTATAAACCATTTAAAATTCTTTATATTAAGCAAAGCAGACGGCACAATGTATATCTTTGTTTAATTGACGGATAGTCAGGGGGCACATTCCAACACTCAGACATAATTTACAAACGAAGCACAAGTGAGTCTGCCAGATCAGAGGCATGGGGATGATCAGGGATGTTCTCATGATTAAGTGTGTGAATTGGACCATTTTCCTGTCAAAATGTAACAAGTACTTTTCAGGGAAAATGTATGGAGTAAAAAGTACTTTATTTTCTTTAGGAATGTAGTGAAGTAAAAGTTGGCAAAAATATAAATAGTAAAGTAAAGTACAGATACTCCAAAAACGACTTAAAGTAGTACTTTATTGTATTTTTACATCACTGAGTATAGGCATTAGGCATCTAAAATATTGCTTCCTCCTGTCCAGTGTTTTCAGATTAGAACAGGGAAAGGAAATGAAGCCACTGACATGATTTAGATCCACCACATGAATTACACAATATCTTATTAGCTACTTATATTGCTTTATGCTACATACATTAAACTATTAGGCTATATATAGTGGGTTATTGAGATGTGCCTATGGTTATCCTAGGACTGCTCTATAGACCTCTTTACAGTGCCGCACGAGGCCGATGCGCACACCTTGGAAGGCAGCAACAAAAGCCTCTATTTACAAGCTGCGTTTGAGTGCATTTCTCACTACTTTTGGATTATAATTGGATTTTAAGGCTCGTATGAATGTCCTGCTTCATATAATGTTTGTGTCATCATCGCAAATCAACTGCATTATACTTAAAAAACAACTTCAACCAGTAATATTGCTCTTTGGCTAGCTTTTGCTACAGCCTATATCAATGAACGTTAGCATTCTAGCTAACAACCGCTGCATCCAAAACACTTATTTTGAAAAGATCACAACCAAATATAATCTTCAAGCAAATATAATCTTGAAGCAAAAACAAACCATAATTGTAAGTGTACAAGAACCCAAGAAAGTGATTTTGAAGTAATAGAGCATAAATTTAGGCTGTTGTTGAATGGGCGCAGAAGGCGATGGCTTCTTACTGCCACCATGAGTCGCACGCATCTGTGCATGGCGTCAGTGTGTCGTGTGCTGGAAAAGGGTCTCTTTGTGTAGTACTCTGCTAGAACCACCAGGGGATAGCTGACTACTCTATACCAGGGGTCTCCGACCTTTTCTAGCATGAGAGCTACTTTAAAATAATGAAATATGTTGAGAGCTCATTCGAGCTTTCAAATAGGCACATTATTCTCTTCTCTTCTGGGTCCTTAGCGTACAAGAGGAAGTAGTGCAGTGTTTTCTGTCAATATACCTGTTCAAATAAAGGTTAATAAACAACTCTAAGGGGGTCCTATAAAATCAGTTTTATATATTCCCAAATTATGTTGTTTTCTCATTTGTACATTTCCTGGTTTTAGATCGATTTTATATTTCATTCTCAAAATTACAATTGTTTATAAAAGATAAATATGCAATTGGAGTCCATGTCAATGCTTAAATAAAACAAACACGTTTAGATTTGAGTGTAATTCCCCTTTAATTTCGCATCTGGCCCTTTAATTGCTCAGCTAACGAGTGAGGAATGTGCCGGTCTAGCAATGGTTCAGTACTGTTGCTGCTCATTTCATGGCAAAGTTTACAAATAATAAATAATAGATAAATGATAAACACTGAACCAAAATATAAACGCAACATGTAAAGTGCTGGTCCCATGTTTCGTGAGCTGAAATAAAAGATTCCAGAAATTTTCCATACGCACAAAAGGTTTATTTCTCTCAAATTTTTGTGCACAAATTTGTTTACATCCCTGTTAGTGAGCATTTCTCCTTTGCCAAGATAATCCATCCACCTGACAGGTGTGGCATATCAAGAAGCTGATTAAACAGCATGATCATTACACAGGAGCACTTTGTGCTGGGAACAATTAAAGGCCACTAAAATGTGCAGTTTTGTCACAACACAATGCCACAGATTTCTCATGTTGAGGGAGCGTGCAATTGGCATGCTGACTGCAGGAATGCCCACGAGAGCTGTTGCCAGACAATTGAAGGTTAATTTCTCTACCATAAGCCGCTGCCAATGTTGTTTTAAAGAATTTGGCAGTATCCCCAACTGGCCTCAAACCGCAGACCACGTGAATGGCGTCGTGTGTGGGCGAGCGGTTTGCTGATGTCAACGTTGTGAACAGAGTGCCCCATAGTGGCGTGGGAATTATGGTATGGGCAGGCATAAGCTACGAACACAATTGCATTTTATTGATGGCAATTTGAATGCACAGAGATACTGTGACGAGATCCTGAGACCCATTGTTGTGCCATTCATCCGCCGTCATCACCTCATGTTTCACCATGATAATGCATGGCCCCATGTCGCAAATATCTGTACACAATTCCAGGAAACTGAAAATGTCCCAGGTTTTCCAGGGCCTGCATAGTCACCAGACATGTCACCCATTGAGCATGTTTGGGATGCTCCGAATTGATGTGTACGACAGCGTGTTCCAGTTCCCGTCAATATCAAGCAACTTCGCACAGCCATTGAAGTGTGACAACATTCCCCAGGCCACAATCCCTATCTTTTTATAAGGTATCTGTGACCAACAGATGCATATCTGTATTCCCAGTCATGTGAAATCCATAGGTTAGTGGCTAATGAATTTATTTCAATTGACTGATATCCTTATATGAACTGTAACTCAGTAAAATCTTTGTAATTGTTGCACGTTGCGTTTACATTTTTGTTCAGTGTACTTATTATATAATTCTGCCAGGTAAGCCTACTTTGCAGTTAACATTTCATTGAGAAGGGGAAAGAATTTCTGTCAACCTACATCAACTGGCTACAGACATCAGGAGGCTGAAGAAATTCGGATTGTCACCAAAAGCACTCACAAACTTCTACAGATGCACAATCGAGAGCATCCTGGCGGGCTGTATCACCGCCTGGTACGGCAACTGCTCCGCCCTCAACCGTAAGGCTCTCCAGAGGGTAGTGAGGACTGCACAACGCATCACCGGGGGCAAACTACCTGCCCTCCAGGACACCTACACCACCCGTTGTTACAGGAAGGCCATAAAGATCATCAAGGACATCAACCACCCGAACCACTGCCTGTTCACCCCGCTATCATCCAGAAGGCGAGGTCAGTACAGGTGCATCAAAGCTGGGACCGAGAGACTGAAAAACAGCTTCTATCTCAAGGCCATCAGACTGTTAAACAGCCACCACTAACATTGAGTGGCTGCTGCCAACACACTGTCATTGACACTGACCCAACTCCAGCCATTTTAATAATGGGAATTGATGGGAAATGATGTAAATATATCACTAGCCACTTTAAACAATGCTACCTTATATAATGTTACTTACCCTACATTATTAATCTCATATGCATATGTATATACTGTACTCTACATCATCGACTGCATCCTTATGTAACACATGTATCACTAGCCACTTTAACTATGCCACTTTGTTTACTTTGTCTACACACTCATCTCATATGTATATACTGTACTCGATACCATCTACTGTATGCTGCTCTGTACCATCACTCATTCATATATCCTTATGTACATGTTCCTTATCCCCTTACACTGTGTATAAGACAGTAGTTTTGGAATTGTTAGTTAGATTACTTGTTGGTTATCACTGCATTGTCGGAACTAGAAGCACAAGCATTTCGCTACACTCGCATTTAACATCTGCTAACCATGTGTATGTGACAAATACAATTTGATTTGATTTGACAGACTGATAGACAAACGTGTGCATCCCAGACAGACGGGGGCAATATTTATGGAAATGTATTGGCAGATTTTGAGTTAAGCTTTTTGTTAAAGCAAATAGCGGCTAACCGGGGGTGGGAAAAAGTCAATGTTGTGTTGATTAGATAAAAGCTGGAAGCTTGCATTGTCTGATACTTGTGAGATTTGATTGACAGTTTGGGGGGGAAATCATAACAAATTGCATGTACTTTCAGAATTGTTTGGTGAGCTACTCATATGTGGGAAGGGAGCTACTGGTGGTTCCCGATTGACCTGTTGGGGGACCCCTGCTCTATGCATTTTTGTAGAACACGAGTAGTACCTTGTGTAGTAATCTGTTAGAACCATCAGGGGGCAGCTGACTTGTGTAGTACTTTGTGTAGTAATCTGTTGGAACCACCAGGGGGCAGCTGAAGATCATGCTGCGCTGCTCAGACGATTACAGAACACAAAGCCAAGGACACAGGAACAAAGAGAGCGAGGAGCTCCACCGTGCATCACCATCAGCCAGCTCTGAATGGCAATTACACAAGCATCAGCCGATATCAGTCTGTGTTATTGTGTCCAGTCTGAAGGCCATGGGTGAATGAATATTATGTGGACAATATATTAATCAAGATGTTGCCCTCTAAATATGACTTGAGGGGGGTCGGCTATTCAGAACGTTGAAGTCTAGTGCTGTAGAAGAAAACATGTAGTCCTCAAGTAACCCACCAGAGAATCACTAGGGCCGGAAGGTGGAGATGAGACAAGGTGTAGCCTAGTGGTTACTAGCGTAACCGGAAGGTTGTAAGTTCAAACCCCCGAGCTGACAAGGTACACATCTGTCGTTCTGAACAGGCAGTTAACCCACTGTTCCTAGGCCGTCATTGAAAATAAGAATTTGACTTGCCTAGTCAAATAAAAAAATACACATTGATGTCCTAGTCTAGTGGGTCTGCTGTTCCACTAACACAGTGTGTGGAGCATGAGGACCACTGCTAGCCCATCTGCTGTGATCACAGACAGGGGGGGACAGACAGACAAGAGCACAGACAGGGGGACAAACCCTAGTAACTACCTCCTAGAGCTAGCTGACATCTACAGTAGTTACTACCTCCTAGAGCTAGCTGACAGCTACAGTAGTAACTACCTCCTAGAGCTAGCTGACATCTACAGTAGTAACTACCTCCTAGAGCTAGCTGACATCTACAGTAGTAACTACCTCCTAGAGCTAGCTGACAGCTACAGTAGTAACTACCTCCTAGAGCTAGCTGACATCTACAGTAGTAACTACCTCCTAGAGCTAGCTGACAGCTACAGTAGTAACTACCTCCTAGAGCTAGCTGACATCTACAGTAGTAACTACCTCCTAGAGCTAGCTGACATCTACAGTAGTAACTACCTCCTAGAGCTAGCTGACATCTACAGTAGTAACTACCTCCTAGAGCTAGCTGACATCTACAGTAGTAACTACCTCCTAGAGCTAGCTGACATCTACAGTAGTAACTACCTAGAGCTAGCTGACAGCTACAGTAGTAACTACCTCCTAGAGCTAGCTGACATCTACAGTAGTAACTACCTAGAGCTAGCTGACAGCTACAGTAGTAACTACCTAGAGCTAGCTGACAGCTACAGTAGTAACTACCTCCTAGAGCTAGCTGATAGCTACAGTAGTAACTACCTCCTAGAGCTAGCTGACAGCTACAGTAGTAACTCCTCTACCTCCTAGATGTAGCTGACAGCTACAGTAGTAACTCCTCTACCTCCTAGAGGTAGCTGATAGCTACAGTAGTAACTACCTCCTAGAGCTAGCTGACAGCTACAGTAGTAACTCCTCTACCTCCTAGAGCTAGCTGATAGCTACAGTAGTAACTACCTCCTAGAGCTAGCTGATAGCTACAGTAGTAACTACCTCCTAGAGCTAGCTGACAGCTACAGTAGTAACTACCTCCTAGAGCTAGCTGATAGCTACAGTAGTAACTCCTCTACCTCCTAGAGCTAGCTGATAGCTACAGTAGTAACTACCTCCTAGAGCTAGCTGACAGCTACAGTAGTAACTACCTCCTAGAGCTAGCTGATAGCTACAGTAGTAACTACCTCCTAGAGGTAGCTGATAGCTACAGTAGTAACTCCTCTACCTCCTAGAGCTAGCTGATAGCTACAGTAGTAACTACCTCCTAGAGCTAGCTGACAGCTACAGTAGTAACTCCTCTACATCCTAGAGCTAGCTGACAGCTACAGTAGTAACTCCTCTACCTCCTAGATGTAGCTGATAGCTACAGTAGTAACTACCTCCTAGAGCTAGCTGATAGCTACAGTAGTAACTCCTCTACCTCCTAGAGCTAGCTGAGAGCTACAGTAGTAACTACCTCCTAGAGCTAGCTGACAGCTACAGTAGTAACTCCTCTACATCCTAGAGCTAGCTGACAGCTACAGTAGTAACTCCTCTACCTCCTAGATGTAGCTGACAGCTACAGTAGTAACTCCTCTACCTCCTAGATGTAGCTGATAGCTAAAGTAGTAACTACCTCCTAGAGCTAGCTGACAGCTACAGTAGTAACTCCTCTACCTCCTAGAGCTAGCTGACATCTACAGTAGTAACTACCTCCTAGAGCTAGCTGATAGCTACAGTAGTAACTACCTCCTAGAGGTAGCTGATAGCTACAGTAGTAACTACCTCCTAGAGGTAGCTGACAGCTACAGTAGTAACTACTTCCTAGAGGTAGCTGACAGCTACAGTAGTAACTCCTCTACCTCCTAGAGCTAGCTGATAGCTACAGTAGTAACTACCTCCTAGAGGTAGCTGATAGCTACAGTACTAACTACCTCCTAGAGGTAGCTGACAGCTACAGTAGTAACTCCTCTACCTCCTAGAGCTAGCTGATAGCAACAGTAGTAACTACCTCCTAGAGGTAGCTGATAGCTACAGTAGTAACTACCTCATAGAGCTAGCTGACAGCTACAGTAGTAACTACCTCCTAGAGCTAGCTGACAGCTACAGTAGTAACTACCTCCTAGAGCTAGCTGACAGCTACAGTAGTAACTACCTCCTAGAGCTAGCTGATAGCTACAGTAGTAACTCCTCTACCTCCTAGAGCTAGCTGATAGCTACAGTAGTAACTACCTCCTAGAGCTAGCTGACAGCTACAGTAGTAACTACCTCCTAGAGCTAGCTGACAGCTACAGTAGTAACAACCTCCTAGAGCTAGCTGACAGCTACAGTAGTAACAACCTCCTAGAACTAGCTGACAGCTACAGTAGTAACTACCTCCTAGAGCTAGCTGACAGCTACAGTAGTAACTACCTCCTAGAGCTAGCTGACATCTACAGTAGTAACTACCTCCTAGAGCTAGCTGACAGCTACAGTAGTAACTCCTCTACCTCCTAGATGTAGCTGATAGCTACAGTAGTAACTACCTCCTAGAGCTAGCTGATAGCTACAGTAGTAACTACCTCCTAGAGCTAGCTGACAGCTACAGTAGTAACTACCTCCTAGAGCTAGCTGACAGCTACAGTAGTAACTCCTCTACCTCCTAGAGCTAGCTGACATCTACAGTAGTAACTACCTCCTAGAGCTAGCTGACAGCTACAGTAGTAACTACCTCCTAGAGCTAGCTGACAGCTACAGTAGTAACTACCTCCTAGAGCTAGCTGATAGCTACAGTAGTAACTCCTCTACCTCCTAGAGCTAGCTGATAGCTACAGTAGTAACTACCTCCTAGAGCTAGCTGACAGCTACAGTAGTAACTACCTCCTAGAGGTAGCTGATAGCTACAGTAATAACTCCTCTACCTCCTAGAGCTAGCTGATAGCTACAGTAGTAACTACCTCCTAGAGCTAGCTGACAGCTACAGTAGTAACTCCTCTACATCCTAGAGCTAGCTGACAGCTACAGTAGTAACTCCTCTACCTCCTAGGTGTAGCTAATAGCTACAGTAGTAACTACCTCCTAGAGCTAGCTGATAGCTACAGTAGTAACTCCTCTACCTCCTAGAGCTAGCTGATAGCTACAGTAGTAACTACCTCCTAGAGCTAGCTGACAGCTACAGTAGTAACTCCTCTACATCCTAGAGCTAGCTGACAGCTACAGTAGTAACTCCTCTACCTCCTAGATGTAGCTGACAGCTACAGTAGTAACTCCTCTACCTCCTAGATGTAGCTGATAGCTACAGTAGTAACTACCTCCTAGAGCTAGCTGACAGCTACAGTAGTAACTCCTCTACCTCCTAGAGCTAGCTGACATCTACAGTAGTAACTACCTCCTAGAGCTAGCTGATAGCTACAGTAGTAACTACCTCCTAGAGGTAGCTGATAGCTACAGTAGTAACTACCTCCTAGAGGTAGCTGACAGCTACAGTAGTAACTCCTCTACCTCCTAGAGCTAGCTGATAGCTACAGTAGTAACTACCTCCTAGAGGTAGCTGACAGCTACAGTAGTAACTCCTCTACCTCCTAGAGCTAGCTGATAGCTACAGTAGTAACTACCTCCTAGAGGTAGCTGACAGCTACAGTAGTAACTCCTCTACCTCCTAGAGCTAGCTGATAGCTACAGTAGTAACTACCTCCTAGAGCTAGCTGACAGCTACAGTAGTAACTACCTCCTAGAGCTAGCTGACAGCTACAGTAGTAACTACCTCCTAGAGCTAGCTGACAGCTACAGTAGTAACTACCTCCTAGAGCTAGCTGACAGCTACAGTAGTAACTACCTCCTAGAGCTAGCTGACAGCTACAGTAGTAACTACCTCCTAGAGCTAGCTGATAGCTACAGTAGTAACTCCTCTACCTCCTAGAGCTAGCTGATAGCTACAGTAGTAACTACCTCCTAGAGCTAGCTGACAGCTACAGTAGTAACTACCTCCTAGAGCTAGCTGACAGCTACAGTAGTAACTACCTCCTAGAGCTAGCTGACAGCTATAGTAGTAACAACCTCCTAGAGCTAGCTGACAGCTACAGTAGTAACTACCTCCTAGAGCTAGCTGACATCTACAGTAGTAACTCCTCTACCTCCTAGAGCTAGCTGATAGCTACAGTAGTAACTACCTCCTAGAGCTAGCTGACATCTACAGTAGTAACTACCTCCTAGAGCTAGCTGACATCTACAGTAGTAACTACCTCCTAGAGCTAGCTGACAGCTACAGTAGTAACTACCTCCTAGAGCTAGCTGACATCTACAGTAGTAACTACCTCCTAGAGCTAGCTGATAGCTACAGTAGTAACTCCTCTACCTCCTAGAGCTAGCTGACATCTACAGTAGTAACTACCTCCTAGAGCTAGCTGATAGCTACAGTAGTAACTCCTCTACCTCCTAGAGCTAGCTGACAGCTACAGTAGTAACTACCTCCTAGAGCTAGCTGACATCTACGATAGTAACTACCTCCTAGAGCTAGCTGACAGCTACAGTAGTAACTACCTCCTAGAGGTAGCTGATAGCTACAGTAGTAACTCCTCTACATCCTAGAGCTAGCTGACAGCTACAGTAGTAACTACCTCCTAGAGCTAGCTGATAACTACAGTAGTAACTTCTCTACCTCCTAGAGCTAGCTGACAGCTACAGTAGTAACTAACTCCTAGAGCTAGCTGACATCTACAGTAGTAACTACCTCCTAGAGCTAGCTGACATCTACAGTAGTAACTACCTCCTAGAGCTAGCTGACAGCTACAGTAGTAACTACCTCCTAGAGCTAGCTGACATCTACAGTAGTAACTACCTCCTAGAGCTAGCTGACAGCTACAGTAGTAACTCCTCTACCTCCTAGATGTAGCTGATAGCTACAGTAGTAACTACCTCCTAGAGCTAGCTGATAGCTACAGTAGTAACTACCTCCTAGAGCTAGCTGACAGCTACAGTAGTAACTACCTCCTAGAGCTAGCTGACAGCTACAGTAGTAACTCCTCTACCTCCTAGAGCTAGCTGACATCTACAGTAGTAACTACCTCCTAGAGCTAGCTGACAGCTACAGTAGTAACTACCTCCTAGAGCTAGCTGACAGCTACAGTAGTAACTACCTCCTAGAGCTAGCTGATAGCTACAGTAGTAACTCCTCTACCTCCTAGAGCTAGCCGATAGCTACAGTAGTAACTACCTCCTAGAGCTAGCTGACAGCTACAGTAGTAACTACCTCCTAGAGGTAGCTGATAGCTACAGTAATAACTCCTCTACCTCCTAGAGCTAGCTGATAGCTACAGTAGTAACTACCTCCTAGAGCTAGCTGACAGCTACAGTAGTAACTCCTCTACATCCTAGAGCTAGCTGACAGCTACAGTAGTAACTCCTCTACCTCCTAGATGTAGCTAATAGCTACAGTAGTAACTACCTCCTAGAGCTAGCTGATAGCTACAGTAGTAACTCCTCTACCTCCTAGAGCTAGCTGATAGCTACAGTAGTAACTACCTCCTAGAGCTAGCTGACAGCTACAGTAGTAACTCCTCTACATCCTAGAGCTAGCTGACAGCTACAGTAGTAACTCCTCTACCTCCTAGATGTAGCTGACAGCTACAGTAGTAACTCCTCTACCTCCTAGATGTAGCTGATAGCTACAGTAGTAACTACCTCCTAGAGCTAGCTGACAGCTACAGTAGTAACTCCTCTACCTCCTAGAGCTAGCTGACATCTACAGTAGTAACTACCTCCTAGAGCTAGCTGATAGCTACAGTAGTAACTACCTCCTAGAGGTAGCTGATAGCTACAGTAGTAACTACCTCCTAGAGGTAGCTGACAGCTACAGTAGTAACTACTTCCTAGAGGTAGCTGACAGCTACAGTAGTAACTCCTCTACCTCCTAGAGCTAGCTGATAGCTACAGTAGTAACTACCTCCTAGAGGTAGCTGATAGCTACAGTACTAACTACCTCCTAGAGGTAGCTGACAGCTACAGTAGTAACTCCTCTACCTCCTAGAGCTAGCTGATAGCAACAGTAGTAACTACCTCCTAGAGGTAGCTGATAGCTACAGTAGTAACTACCTCATAGAGCTAGCTGACAGCTACAGTAGTAACTACCTCCTAGAGCTAGCTGACAGCTACAGTAGTAACTACCTCCTAGAGCTAGCTGACAGCTACAGTAGTAACTACCTCCTAGAGCTAGCTGATAGCTACAGTAGTAACTCCTCTACCTCCTAGAGCTAGCTGATAGCTACAGTAGTAACTACCTCCTAGAGCTAGCTGACAGCTACAGTAGTAACTACCTCCTAGAGCTAGCTGACAGCTACAGTAGTAACAACCTCCTAGAGCTAGCTGACAGCTACAGTAGTAACAACCTCCTAGAACTAGCTGACAGCTACAGTAGTAACTACCTCCTAGAGCTAGCTGACAGCTACAGTAGTAACTACCTCCTAGAGCTAGCTGACATCTACAGTAGTAACTACCTCCTAGAGCTAGCTGACAGCTACAGTAGTAACTCCTCTACCTCCTAGATGTAGCTGATAGCTACAGTAGTAACTACCTCCTAGAGCTAGCTGATAGCTACAGTAGTAACTACCTCCTAGAGCTAGCTGACAGCTACAGTAGTAACTACCTCCTAGAGCTAGCTGACAGCTACAGTAGTAACTCCTCTACCTCCTAGAGCTAGCTGACATCTACAGTAGTAACTACCTCCTAGAGCTAGCTGACAGCTACAGTAGTAACTACCTCCTAGAGCTAGCTGACAGCTACAGTAGTAACTACCTCCTAGAGCTAGCTGATAGCTACAGTAGTAACTCCTCTACCTCCTAGAGCTAGCTGATAGCTACAGTAGTAACTACCTCCTAGAGCTAGCTGACAGCTACAGTAGTAACTACCTCCTAGAGGTAGCTGATAGCTACAGTAATAACTCCTCTACCTCCTAGAGCTAGCTGATAGCTACAGTAGTAACTACCTCCTAGAGCTAGCTGACAGCTACAGTAGTAACTCCTCTACATCCTAGAGCTAGCTGACAGCTACAGTAGTAACTCCTCTACCTCCTAGGTGTAGCTAATAGCTACAGTAGTAACTACCTCCTAGAGCTAGCTGATAGCTACAGTAGTAACTCCTCTACCTCCTAGAGCTAGCTGATAGCTACAGTAGTAACTACCTCCTAGAGCTAGCTGACAGCTACAGTAGTAACTCCTCTACATCCTAGAGCTAGCTGACAGCTACAGTAGTAACTCCTCTACCTCCTAGATGTAGCTGACAGCTACAGTAGTAACTCCTCTACCTCCTAGATGTAGCTGATAGCTACAGTAGTAACTACCTCCTAGAGCTAGCTGACAGCTACAGTAGTAACTCCTCTACCTCCTAGAGCTAGCTGACATCTACAGTAGTAACTACCTCCTAGAGCTAGCTGATAGCTACAGTAGTAACTACCTCCTAGAGGTAGCTGATAGCTACAGTAGTAACTACCTCCTAGAGGTAGCTGACAGCTACAGTAGTAACTCCTCTACCTCCTAGAGCTAGCTGATAGCTACAGTAGTAACTACCTCCTAGAGGTAGCTGACAGCTACAGTAGTAACTCCTCTACCTCCTAGAGCTAGCTGATAGCTACAGTAGTAACTACCTCCTAGAGGTAGCTGACAGCTACAGTAGTAACTCCTCTACCTCCTAGAGCTAGCTGATAGCTACAGTAGTAACTACCTCCTAGAGCTAGCTGACAGCTACAGTAGTAACTACCTCCTAGAGCTAGCTGACAGCTACAGTAGTAACTACCTCCTAGAGCTAGCTGACAGCTACAGTAGTAACTACCTCCTAGAGCTAGCTGACAGCTACAGTAGTAACTACCTCCTAGAGCTAGCTGACAGCTACAGTAGTAACTACCTCCTAGAGCTAGCTGATAGCTACAGTAGTAACTCCTCTACCTCCTAGAGCTAGCTGATAGCTACAGTAGTAACTACCTCCTAGAGCTAGCTGACAGCTACAGTAGTAACTACCTCCTAGAGCTAGCTGACAGCTACAGTAGTAACTACCTCCTAGAGCTAGCTGACAGCTATAGTAGTAACAACCTCCTAGAGCTAGCTGACAGCTACAGTAGTAACTACCTCCTAGAGCTAGCTGACATCTACAGTAGTAACTCCTCTACCTCCTAGAGCTAGCTGATAGCTACAGTAGTAACTACCTCCTAGAGCTAGCTGACATCTACAGTAGTAACTACCTCCTAGAGCTAGCTGACATCTACAGTAGTAACTACCTCCTAGAGCTAGCTGACAGCTACAGTAGTAACTACCTCCTAGAGCTAGCTGACATCTACAGTAGTAACTACCTCCTAGAGCTAGCTGATAGCTACAGTAGTAACTCCTCTACCTCCTAGAGCTAGCTGACATCTACAGTAGTAACTACCTCCTAGAGCTAGCTGATAGCTACAGTAGTAACTCCTCTACCTCCTAGAGCTAGCTGACAGCTACAGTAAACTACCTCCTAGAGCTAGCTGACATCTACGATAGTAACTACCTCCTAGAGCTAGCTGACAGCTACAGTAGTAACTACCTCCTAGAGGTAGCTGATAGCTACAGTAGTAACTCCTCTACATCCTAGAGCTAGCTGACAGCTACAGTAGTAACTACCTCCTAGAGCTAGCTGATAACTACAGTAGTAACTTCTCTACCTCCTAGAGCTAGCTGACAGCTACAGTAGTAACTAACTCCTAGAGCTAGCTGACATCTACAGTAGTAACTACCTCCTAGAGCTAGCTGACATCTACAGTAGTAACTACCTCCTAGAGCTAGCTGACAGCTACAGTAGTAACTACCTCCTAGAGCTAGCTGACATCTACAGTAGTAACTACCTCCTAGAGCTAGCTGACAGCTACAGTAGTAACTCCTCTACCTCCTAGATGTAGCTGATAGCTACAGTAGTAACTACCTCCTAGAGCTAGCTGATAGCTACAGTAGTAACTACCTCCTAGAGCTAGCTGACAGCTACAGTAGTAACTACCTCCTAGAGCTAGCTGACAGCTACAGTAGTAACTCCTCTACCTCCTAGAGCTAGCTGACATCTACAGTAGTAACTACCTCCTAGAGCTAGCTGACAGCTACAGTAGTAACTACCTCCTAGAGCTAGCTGACAGCTACAGTAGTAACTACCTCCTAGAGCTAGCTGATAGCTACAGTAGTAACTCCTCTACCTCCTAGAGCTAGCTGATAGCTACAGTAGTAACTACCTCCTAGAGCTAGCTGACAGCTACAGTAGTAACTACCTCCTAGAGGTAGCTGATAGCTACAGTAATAACTCCTCTACCTCCTAGAGCTAGCTGATAGCTACAGTAGTAACTCCTCTACCTCCTAGAGCTAGCTGACAGCTACAGTAGTAACTCCTCTACATCCTAGAGCTAGCTGACAGCTACAGTAGTAACTCCTCTACCTCCTAGATGTAGCTGACATAGCTACAGTAGTAACTACCTCCTAGAGCTAGCTGATAGCTACAGTAGTAACTCCTCTACCTCCTAGAGCTAGCTGATAGCTACAGTAGTAACTACCTCCTAGAGCTAGCTGACAGCTACAGTAGTAACTCCTCTACATCCTAGAGCTAGCTGACAGCTACAGTAGTAACTCCTCTACCTCCTAGATGTAGCTGACAGCTACAGTAGTAACTCCTCTACCTCCTAGATGTAGCTGATAGCTACAGTAGTAACTACCTCCTAGAGCTAGCTGACAGCTACAGTAGTAACTCCTCTACCTCCTAGAGCTAGCTGACATCTACAGTAGTAACTACCTCCTAGAGCTAGCTGATAGCTACAGTAGTAACTACCTCCTAGAGGTAGCTGATAGCTACAGTAGTAACTACCTCCTAGAGGTAGCTGACAGCTACAGTAGTAACTCCTCTACCTCCTAGAGCTAGCTGATAGCTACAGTAGTAACTACCTCCTAGAGGTAGCTGACAGCTACAGTAGTAACTCCTCTACCTCCTAGAGCTAGCTGATAGCTACAGTAGTAACTACCTCCTAGAGGTAGCTGACAGCTACAGTAGTAACTCCTCTACCTCCTAGAGCTAGCTGATAGCTACAGTAGTAACTACCTCCTAGAGGTAGCTGATAGCTACAGTAGTAACTACCTCCTAGAGCTAGCTGACAGCTACAGTAGTAACTACCTCCTAGAGCTAGCTGACAGCTACAGTAGTAACTACCTCCTAGAGCTAGCTGACAGCTACAGTAGTAACTACCTCCTAGAGCTAGCTGACAGCTACAGTAGTAACTACCTCCTAGAGCTAGCTGACAGCTACAGTAGTAACTACCTCCTAGAGCTAGCTGATAGCTACAGTAGTAACTCCTCTACCTCCTAGAGCTAGCTGATAGCTACAGTAGTAACTACCTCCTAGAGCTAGCTGACAGCTACAGTAGTAACTACCTCCTAGAGCTAGCTGACAGCTACAGTAGTAACTACCTCCTAGAGCTAGCTGACAGCTACAGTAGTAACAACCTCCTAGAGCTAGCTGACAGCTACAGTAGTAACTACCTCCTAGAGCTAGCTGACATCTACAGTAGTAACTCCTCTACCTCCTAGAGCTAGCTGATAGCTACAGTAGTAACTACCTCCTAGAGCTAGCTGACATCTACAGTAGTAACTACCTCCTAGAGCTAGCTGACATCTACAGTAGTAACTACCTCCTAGAGCTAGCTGACAGCTACAGTAGTAACTACCTCCTAGAGCTAGCTGACATCTACAGTAGTAACTACCTCCTAGAGCTAGCTGATAGCTACAGTAGTAACTCCTCTACCTCCTAGAGCTAGCTGACATCTACAGTAGTAACTACCTCCTAGAGCTAGCTGATAGCTACAGTATGTAACTCCTCTACCTCCTAGAGCTAGCTGACAGCTACAGTAGTAACTACCTCTAGAGCTAGCTGACATCTACGGTAAGTAACTACCTCCTAGAGCTAGCTGACAGCTACAGTAGTAACTACCTCCTAGAGGTAGCTGATAGCTACAGTAGTAACTCCTCTACATCCTAGAGCTAGCTGACAGCTACAGTAGTAACTACCTCCTAGAGCTAGCTGATAGCTACAGTAGTAACTTCTCTACCTCCTAGAGCTAGCTGACAGCTACAGTAGTAACTAACTCCTAGAGCTAGCTGACATCTACAGTAGTAACTACCTCCTAGAGCTAGCTGACATCTACAGTAGTAACTACCTCCTAGAGCTAGCTGACATCTACAGTAGTAACTACCTCCTAGAGCTAGCTGACATCTACAGTAGTAACTACCTCCTAGAGCTAGCTGACAGCTACAGTAGTAACTCCTCTACCTCCTAGAGCTAGCTGACAGCTACAGTAGTAACTACCTCCTAGAGCTAGCTGACATCTACAGTAGTAACTACCTAGAGCTAGCTGACAGCTACAGTAGTAACTACCTAGAGCTAGCTGACAGCTACAGTGGTAACTACCTCCTAGAGCTAGCTGATAGCTACAGTAGTAACTACCTCCTAGAGCTAGCTGACAGCTACAGTAGTAACTCCTCTACCTCCTAGATGTAGCTGACAGCTACAGTAGTAACTCCTCTACCTCCTAGAGGTAGCTGATAGCTACAGTAGTAACTACCTCCTAGAGCTAGCTGACAGCTACAGTAGTAACTACCTACTAGAGCTAGCTGATAGCTACAGTAGTAACTACCTCCTAGAGCTAGCTGACAGCTACAGTAGTAACTACCTCCTAGAGCTAGCTGATAGCTACAGTAGTAACTCCTCTACCTCCTAGAGCTAGCTGATAGCTACAGTAGTAACTACCTCCTAGAGCTAGCTGACAGCTACAGTAGTAACTACCTCCTAGAGCTAGCTGATAGCTACAGTAGTAACTACCTCCTAGAGGTAGCTGATAGCTACAGTAGTAACTCCTCTACCTCCTAGAGCTAGCTGATAGCTACAGTAGTAACTACCTCCTAGAGCTAGCTGACAGCTACAGTAGTAACTCCTCTACATCCTAGAGCTAGCTGACAGCTACAGTAGTAACTCCTCTACCTCCTAGATGTAGCTGATAGCTACAGTAGTAACTACCTCCTAGAGCTAGCTGATAGCTACAGTAGTAACTCCTCTACCTCCTAGAGCTAGCTGAGAGCTACAGTAGTAACTACCTCCTAGAGCTAGCTGACAGCTACAGTAGTAACTCCTCTACATCCTAGAGCTAGCTGACAGCTACAGTAGTAACTCCTCTACCTCCTAGATGTAGCTGACAGCTACAGTAGTAACTCCTCTACCTCCTAGATGTAGCTGATAGCTAAGTAGTAACTACCTCCTAGAGCTAGCTGACAGCTACAGTAGTAACTCCTCTACCTCCTAGAGCTAGCTGACATCTACAGTAGTAACTACCTCCTAGAGCTAGCTGATAGCTACAGTAGTAACTACCTCCTAGAGGTAGCTGATAGCTACAGTAGTAACTACCTCCTAGAGGTAGCTGACAGCTACAGTAGTAACTACTTCTAGAGGTAGCTGACAGCTATAGTAGTAACTCCTCTACCTCCTAGAGCTAGCTGATAGCTACAGTAGTAACTACCTCCTAGAGGTAGCTGATAGCTACAGTACTAACTACCTCCTAGAGGTAGCTGACAGCTACAGTAGTAACTCCTCTACCTCCTAGAGCTAGCTGATAGCAACAGTAGTAACTACCTCCTAGAGGTAGCTGATAGCTACAGTA
Source organism: Oncorhynchus gorbuscha (assembly GCF_021184085.1). Taxonomy (NCBI): domain Eukaryota; kingdom Metazoa; phylum Chordata; class Actinopteri; order Salmoniformes; family Salmonidae; genus Oncorhynchus; species Oncorhynchus gorbuscha. The sequence continues at coordinate 30,873 of NW_025748514.1, forward strand.
GTAACTACCTCATAGAGCTAGCTGACAACTACAGTAGTAACTACCTCCTAGAGCTAGCTGACAGCTACAGTAGTAACTACCTCCTAGAGCTAGCTGACAGCTACAGTAGTAACTACCTCCTAGAGCTAGCTGACAGCTACAGTAGTAACTACCTCCTAGAGCTAGCTGATAGCTACAGTAGTAACTCCTCTACCTCCTAGAGCTAGCTGATAGCTACAGTAGTAACTACCTCCTAGAGCTAGCTGACAGCTACAGTAGTAACTACCTCCTAGAGCTAGCTGACAGCTACAGTAGTAACAACCTCCTAGAGCTAGCTGACAGCTACAGTAGTAACAACCTCCTAGAACTAGCTGACAGCTACAGTAGTAACTACCTCCTAGAGCTAGCTGACAGCTACAGTAGTAACTCCTCTACCTCCTAGATGTAGCTGATAGCTACAGTAGTAACTACCTCCTAGAGCTAGCTGATAGCTACAGTAGTAACTACCTCCTAGAGCTAGCTGACAGCTACAGTAGTAACTACCTCCTAGAGCTAGCTGACAGCTACAGTAGTAACTACCTCCTAGAGCTAGCTGATAGCTACAGTAGTAACTTCTCTACCTCCTAGAGCTAGCTGACAGCTACAGTAGTAACTAACTCCTAGAGCTAGCTGACATCTACAGTAGTAACTACCTCCTAGAGCTAGCTGACATCTACAGTAGTAACTACCTCCTAGAGCTAGCTGACATCTACAGTAGTAACTACCTCCTAGAGCTAGCTGACATCTACAGTAGTAACTACCTCCTAGAGCTAGCTGACATCTACAGTAGTAACTACCTAGAGCTAGCTGACAGCTACAGTAGTAACTACCTCCTAGAGCTAGCTGACATCTACAGTAGTAACTACCTAGAGCTAGCTGACAGCTACAGTAGTAACTACCTAGAGCTAGCTGACAGCTACAGTGGTAACTACCTCCTAGAGCTAGCTGATAGCTACAGTAGTAACTACCTCCTAGAGCTAGCTGACAGCTACAGTAGTAACTCCTCTACCTCCTAGATGTAGCTGACAGCTACAGTAGTAACTACCTCCTAGAGCTAGCTGATAGCTAGTAGTAACTACCTCCTAGAGCTAGCTGACAGCTACAGTAGTAACTACCTACTAGAGCTAGCTGATAGCTACAGTAGTAACTACCTCCTAGAGCTAGCTGACAGCTACAGTAGTAACTACCTCCTAGAGCTAGCTGATAGCTACAGTAGTAACTCCTCTACCTCCTAGAGCTAGCTGATAGCTACAGTAGTAACTACCTCCTAGAGCTAGCTGACAGCTACAGTAGTAACTACCTCCTAGAGCTAGCTGATAGCTACAGTAGTAACTACCTCCTAGAGGTAGCTGATAGCTACAGTAGTAACTCCTCTACCTCCTAGAGCTAGCTGATAGCTACAGTAGTAACTACCTCCTAGAGCTAGCTGACAGCTACAGTAGTAACTCCTCTACATCCTAGAGCTAGCTGACAGCTACAGTAGTAACTCCTCTACCTCCTAGATGTAGCTGATAGCTACAGTAGTAACTACCTCCTAGAGCTAGCTGATAGCTACAGTAGTAACTCCTCTACCTCCTAGAGCTAGCTGAGAGCTACAGTAGTAACTACCTCCTAGAGCTAGCTGACAGCTACAGTAGTAACTCCTCTACATCCTAGAGCTAGCTGACAGCTACAGTAGTAACTCCTCTACCTCCTAGATGTAGCTGACAGCTACAGTAGTAACTCCTCTACCTCCTAGATGTAGCTGATAGCTAAAGTAGTAACTACCTCCTAGAGCTAGCTGACAGCTACAGTAGTAACTCCTCTACCTCCTAGAGCTAGCTGACATCTACAGTAGTAACTACCTCCTAGAGCTAGCTGATAGCTACAGTAGTAACTACCTCCTAGAGGTAGCTGATAGCTACAGTAGTAACTACCTCCTAGAGGTAGCTGACAGCTACAGTAGTAACTACCTCCTAGAGGTAGCTGACAGCTACAGTAGTAACTCCCTCCTCCTAGAGCTAGCTGATAGCTACAGTAGTAACTACCTCCTAGAGGTAGCTGATAGCTACAGTACTAACTACCTCCTAGAGGTAGCTGACAGCTACAGTAGTAACTCCTCTACCTCCTAGAGCTAGCTGATAGCTACAGTAGTAACTACCTCCTAGAGGTAGCTGATAGCTACAGTAGTAACTACCTCCTAGAGCTAGCTGACAGCTACAGTAGTAACTACCTCCTAGAGCTAGCTGACAGCTACAGTAGTAACTACCTCCTAGAGCTAGCTGACAGCTACAGTAGTAACTACCTCCTAGAGCTAGCTGACAGCTACAGTAGTAACTACCTCCTAGAGCTAGCTGATAGCTACAGTAGTAACTCCTCTACCTCCTAGAGCTAGCTGATAGCTACAGTAGTAACTACCTCCTAGAGCTAGCTGACAGCTACAGTAGTAACTACCTCCTAGAGCTAGCTGACAGCTACAGTAGTAACAACCTCCTAGAGCTAGCTGACAGCTACAGTAGTAACAACCTCCTAGAACTAGCTGACAGCTACAGTAGTAACTACCTCCTAGAGCTAGCTGACAGCTACAGTAGTAACTCCTCTACCTCCTAGATGTAGCTGATAGCTACAGTAGTAACTACCTCCTAGAGCTAGCTGACAGCTACAGTAGTAACTACCTCTAGAGCTAGCTGACAGCTACAGTAGTAACTACCTCCTAGAGCTAGCTGACAGCTACAGTAGTAACTCCTCTCCTACTAGCTGATAGCCTAGAGCTAGCTGACATCTACAGTAGTAACTACCTCCTAGAGCTAGCTGATAGTAACTACCTCCTAGAGCTAGCTAAGCTCCAGTAGTAACTACCTCCTAGAGCTAGCTGATAGCTACAGTAGTAACTACCTCCTCCTAGAGCTAGCTGACAGCTACAGTAGTAACTACCTCCTAGAGCTAGCTGACAGCTACAGTAGTAACTACCTCCTAGAGCTAGCTGATAGCTACAGTAATAACTCCTCTACCTCCTAGAGCTAGCTGACAGCTACAGTAGTAACTACCTCCTAGAGCTAGCTGACAGCTACAGTAGTAACTCCTCTACATCCTAGAGCTAGCTGACAGCTACAGTAGTAACTCCTCTACCTCCTAGATGTA
>NW_025748515.1:0-10000 GCF_021184085.1 Oncorhynchus gorbuscha
TTAGCGTGTGTTATTCTGTAACGTGTTGCTATGCCCTTGTTCCAGGAACAATGCTTAACCAGGGTTGCATAAAGGAATTCCATTCAGTTCTACACATGGCAAAACAAACGCTGCTTGGGATAAACCGAGGCAACTGTTGTTGTATTCAGTGATAGAAGAGAGACCTAACAGGAATACCATTTAGAGTTAGAGCTGTTTTAAATCTGTGATGAAGGCTGTGTCGGTATGAGGGGAACTCTGATAGCTCTTTGCAAATTTTTTGAATTTCTTGTAGTATTGTATGTTCTTATTACATTGAATGTTGTACATTTTCTATAAAGTGTGTTCATGCAGGGCTCCTGATAGAGTCCTTGTATTCAATGGAACTCCTGTAGAAATAAAGGTTAAATAAAAATAAATAAAGCATTGGCAGTAGTTTGGGAGCTGAACGCAAGTTCAGGTCTCAGGCAAGATTACCCAGCACGCAAGCGTGGTTCCGAATAACTGTTACACCGGCACCCCCAGGCAAGCAAAAATATCACACCTGATGGAAAGAAAATATTGGCTTTGAGGAGCCAGACGCACCGCTGTGTCATATGATCGCCTAGGGCCAACCTCTCACTGAGAGATCTAACTGAGGAAACAAGGCTGTTGTGAAGCTGTCTGGAAGAGTCTCTTACACACAGTATATCAGAAGTATCATCTCTGATTCATCTCCATGCATTGTTTATTATTGATGTTTACAAATCATCAACTGTAACTAGGGTTACAAGGAGGGTGCATTACTGGAATCTTTTGAAGTTTTCCAGTAAAATACCAGAATTTGCATCTTAAAAAGATTTTATGTGCTCTTTCACAAGATATCTAGTGGCCCATTTGGGTATTTCAGAAAATCATGGGTGTCTGTAATTATCTCTGGCCCTCTGTGTGGCCTTATCACATATAAGATATTTTTTCAAATGATGACAGCTGTAAACATGATCCTAATGATAAATCATGGACTTGGTGAATAACACTGGTGTTTTAATGAGGCTTTCAGCATGAAGTTTCCTTTTAGTTTTACACGTATTTCTTCATGTTTTGGTGTCAAACTGGTGGCAGTTGTGTAAAAAGTCAATAAATGGAAGAGTTGCAATTAATTGAAGATAATTCCCCTTTGTTGCTTAGAGGCTTTTTTTGTTCATTAATTGGGCTATTTTCTCTGGAATCATCTGGTCTGTCTACTGTCCTCAGGATGATATGGACACAGATATAATACATGAACCCATTCTTACATGGTAGAAACTACCAGAGTTACGATTGCCATTTTCTGTTAATTACCAAAATGACTAAAGAACCAGTAAGTTTTGGTAAATTTACCGGTAGCATTTGCAACCCTAACTAATTGTTACTGTTACGCTTGTGATTGTGACACCGTGATGGTGCAAAAAAAAAATATGAAATTCATTTGTAATAACTTTGTTTTATATTCCAATGGGACAGAGCATGCAAGTCTAACCGGAACAGGGCTATGAGGTTTAAATTGTCCATGTATACTGTACTTTACTGTTCTGTCATTGACCTGTACTTTAACTGTAATTTAGTCTTTAGAGCTCCAAGTAAAAAAAAAAAAGACCATGCTGGAAAAAATGTCCAATATTTCTACTGGCGCTGTGTATATTGTGTGCGTAGGGATATTCCATGCAGCTGGAAACGAGAGCAGCTATTATTAGCATCTTCATGTGTTCTGTAGAAGTACTCCTTGATCAAATGCACTGCCTTTGGCGACGGTAGTGGAACCTTGATACTGTTCCCAATGATTTATTTATTTAACGTTTACTTGCTGATGCACGTAGGTGGTTGGGTGGAAGGGGGCTATGTTTGTCTTCTAGCAGGTGTTTAGGGATGAAGACAATGTCTGGCATTCCAGACATCTCTGTGTGACTGGGCGTGCCAGACATCTCTGTGTGGACTGGCGTGCCAGACATCTCTGTGTGGATTGGCGTGCCAGACATCTCTGTGTGGACTGGCGTGCCAGACATCTCTGTGTGGGACTGGCGTGCCAGACATCTCTGTGTGGACTGGCGTGCCAGACATCTCTGTGTGGACTGGCGTGCCAGACATCTCTGTGTGGACTGGCGTGCCAGACATCTCTGTGTGGACTGGCGTGCCAGACAACAAAGAGAAAGAGATTGTTTTGGAGGTCACTGCTTAACTTGATTCCTCCTCCACAGTATGTTTTTTTGATATCTCTCTCACTCGCATCCTTTTCTGTAGGGTGGAGATTCAGTGCCACAACACTGCCTTTAAAATGGAAACATTTTCACGGTTTTTAAGCTGGACGACTTGTAAGTTGTCCTCTGAGATTTCCAAGAGGGCTTTGAGCAAAGGCTGAGAGGAGAGGGGAGAGAGAGTGTGGGGATTCACATCATGACCAAAAGTTATTGAAAAGCACATTTCATTTTCAGCCTTGGGATAAATGTTATGACGAAAACGTTCCTTTGATTTGTCATTACAGGTTTTTTACAAAGGTATTTAAGTTGACTGTTGGTATAAAATTCAATTGGTGTTAATTCATTGTTATTTTTACCATGTAAATAAAGACATTTTACATGGACAAAGGATTAGTCTGAGTTATGAAGACGCAGGCCAGGATTCAACTGAGTGCTGTCACAACACAACGTTTGAGCCGGCATCTCAGTGTTTAGCCTAAATGCATTCAGGAACCTTGCCTTTAAAAGACACATTCTCAACAATGTGAGATCGGATTGAATCTCGGCCTTAGATTACCGACAAAACACACACACACACATTACCAAGCACCATTCATCAGACACACTACAACCCCCACAAACACCCCCTGCTGCCTCACCTGTTTGTTCATGAGGATGTAGATGATGGGGTTGATGACCGTGCTACTCTTTGGCCAGGAGGGAGGGTACCACGGCGGCCACGGGGGTGATGATGCCGCCGGCCGAATGTGTGCCATCATGGCCACCACGCCGTAGGGCATCCAGCACAGTGCATGTAACACACCACTGTGGTCAGCACCATAAACAAATGGATGTGGTGCCTCCCACTGCGTCGCAGTCTCTACGGATCTTGCCCACCTAGAGACAGGAGAGATGAAAGGACTGTGTGAGTGAGGACAGAAGGAGAGAGAGTGAGTGGGGGGAGGGGAGAGGAGGAGGAAAGGAGGAGGGGTGGAGAGAGGGGAGATACAAAGAAAGAACAAAACATATTTTATTTATTATTATTTATTACCAAAAAAAAACATTATGTATTATTAATAAACATGATGCAAACATTATTGTACCATACACATATTTTTACAAACATGAGGGGGAGAGGAGGAGGGGGAAGAGGAGAGAGAGAAGGAGTGGAGAAAAGGGGGAAGAGGAGAGAGGAGAGAAGAGAGGAGTGGAGAAAAGGGGGAAGAGGAGAGAGGAGAGGAGAAGAGGAGGGGGAAGAGGAGAGAGGAGTGGAGAAGAGGAGGAGGAGAGGAGGAGGGGAGAGGAGTGGAGAAGAGGGAGAAGAGGAGGAGAGGAGGGGAGAGGAGTGGAGAAGAGGAGAGAGGAGAGGAGGGGGAGAGGAGGAGAGGAGGGAAGAGGAGAGAGGAGAGGAGGGGAAGAGGAGAGAGGAGAGGGGAAGAGGAGAGAGGAGTGGGAAGAGGGAGTAGAGGAGAAGAGGAGGGAGGAGAGGAGAAGAGGAGGGGAAGAGGAGAAGAGGGGAAGAGGAGAGAGGAGGGAAGAGGAGAGAGAGGGAGAAGAGAGGAGTGGAGAAGAGGGAAGAGGAGAGAGGAGGGGGAGAGGAGAGAGAGTGGAGAAGAGGGGGAGAGGAGGGAAGAGGAGAGAGGAGTGGAGGGGAAGAGAGAGAGGAGAGGGGGAAGAGGAGAGAGGAGGAGGGGGAAGAGAGAGAGGAGAGGGGAAGAGGAGAAGAGAGTGGGAAGAGGGGGAGAGGAGAAGAGGAGGGAGCATACAGCCATATGCAATAGAAGAGGAGGGGGAAGAGGAGAAGAGGGGGAAGAGGAGAGAGGAGGGGGAAGAGGAGAGAGAGGGGGAGAGGAGAAGAGGGGGGAAGAGGAGAGGAGAGGGGGAGAGGAGAGAGGAGGAGAAGAGGGGGGGAGAGGAGGGGGAAGAGGAGAGAGGAGTGGGAGAAGAGGAGGGGGAGAAGAGGAGGGGAGAAGAGTGAGGGAGAAGAGGAGGGGGAAGAGGAGAGAGGAGAGGAGGGGGGAGGAGAGAGAAGAGGAGAAGATATTTTTAGAAGAGGAGGGGGGAGAGGAGAAGAGGAGGGAGGAGAGGAGAAGAGGATGGAGGAGACATAAGAGGGAGGGGGAAGAGGAGAGAAGAGGGGAAGAGGAGAGAGAGAGGAGAAGAGGAGGGGGAGAGAGAGAGAGAGGAGAAGAGGAGAGTGGAGAAGAGGAGTGGAGAAGAGAGGAGGGGGAAGAGGGAGAGATGGGGAGAGGAGAGGAGGGGGAAGAGAGAGAGGAGAGGAGAAGGGGGAAGAGGAGAGAGGAGAGGAGAAGATGAGAGGGAAGAGGAGAGAGGAGCGGGAGAGGGGGAGAGGGAGAAGATGAGGGAAGAGGAGAGAGTGGGGAGAAGAGGGGGAGAGGAGAAGAGGGGGAAGAGGAGAGAGGAGGGGGGAGAGGAGAGAAAAGAGGGAGGGGAAGAGGAGAGAGGAGAGGAGAAGAGGGAGAGAGAGAGGAGAAGAGGAGGGGGAGAGAGAGAGGAGGGGGGAGAGTGAGAGAGGAGGGGGAGAGGAGAGAGGGAGAAGAGAGGGGGGAGAGGGAGAGAGGAGAAGAGGAGGGGGAAGAGGAGGAGGAGAAGAGGAGGAGAGAGGGAGAAGAGGAGGGAGGAGAAGAGAGAGGGGGAGGGGAGAGAGGAGAGAGAAAGAGAGGAGAAGAGGAGGGAGAAGGAGATTTTTAAGAGGAGGGGGAGAGGAGAGGAGAAGACATGAGGGGGAGGGGGAGAGCAGAGTGAGAAGAGGAGAGGGAAGAGGAGAGAGGAGAAGAGGAGGGGTGTCACGTAGAGTAGGCCAGAAGGCTAAACTGATAACCTAACCTCTATCAAAATAAAAAGATGGCGGAGCCGCAAAAGTTCTTCTGTGCAAGGTGTTTATTTACAAGTGATTCCGGAAAAAAACAGTACTGCCATCAACGTCTACCTTATGGGACAGCTTAAAAACAATGCTGCCCCATCCACAGCTCAATCCAAAATGCCTCTCCATGACTGAAAGAGAGGCTCCTTTGTAGGGCTAGCCCCTCCCCTCAGAACAATTAACCCTAATTAATTAATCAATTAACAATACAAACCTACATTTTCCATGAACTAAACATACTAAAGGATATACATTGCAACACGGTTTTAAACAATATCACAACATAACATTTACAACATTACATCACTACTGACAATATCTTTCAATATGCCCATATGCATTAATGAGCCATTTGGGACAGGCACTATAAAGCCAACCCAATTCCCTTAGCTCGGGTCCTTTTCCAGCATAACCGGAAGCTACAGAGATGGAGAGAGAGGAACAGAACAAACAAACAATGCGCTCATCCACAACATTGATAAGTATAATAATTATTATATCTCTCAAATATGAACATTGACAAGTGTGAAATGCATGCACCAAGACAGAAGTTAATTTGTGTGTCGACCCACATTGTTAAAATTATCTTATAATGGCGCAGGGAGGAGGATGAATATGTGTGTGCGTTAAAGAACCAAATGCTGCCCGCGGCCAGTGACGGACTTCTACGTCACAAGGGGGAGGAGGAGGGAGAGGAGGAGGGGGGGAAGGAGAGAGGAGAAGAGGGGGGGGAGAGGAGAGAGGAGAAGAGGAGGGGGAGAGGAGAGAGGAGAAGAGGAGGGGGAAGAGGAGAGAGGAGGGAGAGGAGGAGGAGGAGAAGGGGAGAAAGGGGAGAGAGGAGAGGAGAGAGGAGAGAGAGGAGAGTGGAGAAGAGGGGGGAGAGGAGAGGAGAAGAGGGAGGGGACAGAGGAGAAGAGGAGGGGACAGAGGGAGAAGAGGAGGGGACAGAGGAGAAGAGGAGGGGAAGAGAGGAAAAGAGGCGGGGAGGAGGAGGGGAGAGGAAAGTGGAGAAGAGGAGGGGGAGAGGAGGAGAGGGGGAAGAGGAGAAGAGGGGGAGAGGAGAGGAGTGGAGAAGAGGAGGGGGAAGAGAAGGGGAGAGGAGGGAGGAGAGGAGAGGAGGGGAAGAGGGGAGAGGGAGTGGAGAAGAGGAGGGAGAAGGGAGAAGAGGAGGGGGAAGAGGAGAGAGGAGGAGAGGAGAAGAGGAAGGGGAAGAGGAGAGAGGAGTGGGGAGAAGAGGAGTGTAGAGACTGAAAAGAAGAGAGAACAGCAGAGAGGAGGGAAGACGAGAGGAGAAGGAGAGAAAGGAGGGAGGGAGAAGGGCAAAAGGAGAGATGAGAAGGAGGAGAGAAGAGAAAGAACAGAAGAGAAGAGGAGGAGATCATGTGTTTCCACCCCAGGGGAGAGCTAAAATAGTATTTTGTCCAAATAGACATTTGTTTGCTGTTTTCTGTATTTGTTATTGTCAATCCTCTGGACACCACACACACACACCTAATGTAAGGCTCTGGAGTCTAATACGTTTGGATAAATGTGTAAATATTTGGGAGAGAATAGTATGATGATAGGGAGGGAAGAGGGCACGTGTGTGTGTGTGTGTGTGTGTGTGTGTGTGTGTGTGTGTGTGTGTGTGTGTGTGTGTGTGTGTGTGTGTGTGTGTGTGTGTGTGTGTGTGTGTGTGTGTGTGTGTGTGTGTGTGTGTGTGTGTGTGTGTGTGTGTGTGTGTGTGTGTGTGTGTGTGCTGAAACAGCTTGGTGGTGATAGAGGTTAGGAGTTTAATAGGATGTCCCTTTAGACACGACAGAGTCCCGGGGATAAACACACAATCTGTTCAGAGCTAATATCTCTTTAACTATCTCACGCTGACAGCTCCCCTCCCTCCTACTCTCCCTCTCTCTGGTTGTGCTCTGTCCCTGCAGTATGCTCATTGTTCTGCCCGAGGGCTTCTCTCCTAACCCACAGAGAGACAGTGATAATCAGTCCACCCGTTCTGTGCCACTAACCTCCCATTTCAGCAATGGTATGCCTGACTCTCCATCCATCTCCCCAGCCTCCCTGTCAGCCCAAATAACAAAAGGGACATCAGAGAGATTCTATTCTCCTTTTTCCATTTTAGAGGATGAAAGCACTGCCCCACTCTCTCCATCCTGTTCAGCGTTCAGCTGAGAGTGAGAACATGCACATAGACAGACCCCTTGTGACTGACAGGCCTGGCGTTCCTAACCCAGTGTGTTCATGTAAGAACGAATGACTAGTGCTCAGGTTTAATCATCACACAACAGCCAAAATAAACCGGATTCCTGGTACCTCCTGCATCAAATTAATCCAGCCTGCCTTGGACCTCCGCCATGACTCAAGCTGTATAAATGGACTTTTACAGTCAATAGTTTTATCCTTTCATCGTCACAACATACTTTTTGTTATCTAACAATTTAAATCAAATTGTATTGGTCACATACATGATACTGGGCTTAATAGGCTACTGTCCCAACAACTCCATTAGGCCTAAACAGTAGTGAAGGTAAAAAGGTGACATGATGGGAGAACGACTATGGTTTAGTTTCCTCCAAATCATTGATCAGTGATGCTTCGCTAACGGAACCTCAAAATGATAACCAATAGCAAGACTCGATTTGCTCTCTCCCTGACTCTTTGAAAATGCAAACACATTCTGACCGTTCTGATTGGTGCCAGAAACCGATGGGTTGGGCCAGAGCTAGCCTACAGAAATCATGAAACACGTCATTTTGACGTCAGCTCAAAATACTTATAGGCTGGCAGGTTCAGATTTATATATGGAACGATCGATAAAGCAGCGAAAGTAAATTCAGGATGAGTGGCCAGGGCAAGCTCTAATACCAGAACAGCTGTATCGGCATGGATTGGTCAGTTCTTCACACCATGCGGTGACCATGACCCTGGCGCTCCATAGGGATGCTGTTGAGTAATGCTGTGGACTCATTCATTCAGTCCATTGAGCCCCACAGTGCAGTAATTGCGTGAGCAAGACACGTTTAGAGCTTTGTGAAAGCTGCTGGTTGTGAGTCCGGGACTCTGAGTCTCACTAAAAACAGATTGATATTGGGTAATCCAGACAGCACTCAGCTAACCCCCTCATTCACTCATTCCTGGCCCTGGCTCTATCTGAGGGCATTAAAGTGTGATGGGTTGACATCAGGATCGCATACACAGACGCTTCAGCTTAACACTCTTCTTCAGTACAAACCTCCACTGAGAAAGGTCCCTTAATCCAAACCCAAACACTCACATGTCAACTACAGACAATGGCTGAGGCTGGGGCCATATTTACACACCACAGCAGCTTTACTTTAACACTTGTTTAGGCAGCATTAATCCCCCAGAAACGTGATGTTGGAGGATAATGGAGTATAAAATAACAAGGTTGAAATTAGTGATGGGGAAAATCGATACAGTTACATATCGCAATATTATTTTGAATGATATTATATCGATAGTTTGACTCCAAGTATTGATTTGTATAAAAATGTATTTTTTTTTCTCACTGCCGCGGGAAAGTAGGGGTTCTGAGGTTGCTGCAGCAACCCTGAAAAATCTGAATTCAAAAATGATGTATTAATAAAATAAAATATTTAAAAATGTAATACTAAAATTCACAAAAAAATAGTGCATTACTGATTAAACTTATTTTCTCGTTCTTTCTCTTGTCTCTCTACAGAAGACATATAATGAACAATGTTCTGGTAACATAAAATTGCAATAAAATCACAGTATCGAATCTCAATACATATAGAATCGTAAGAATCTCAATACATATATAATCGTAAGAATCTCAATACATATAGAATCGTAAGAATCTCAATACATATAGAATCGTAAGAATCTCAATACATATAGAATCGTAAGAATCTCAATACATATAGAATCGTAAGAATCTCAATACATATAGAATCGTAAGAATCTCAATACATATAGAATCGTAAGAATCTCAATACATATAGAATAAAGAATCTCAATACATATAGAATCGTAAGAATCTCAATACATATAGAATCGTAAGAATCTCAATACATATAGAATCGTAAGAATCTCCAATACATATAGAATCGTAAGAATCTCAATACATATAGAATCGTAGAATCTCAATACATATAGAATCGTAAGAATCTCAATACATATAGAATCGTAAGAATCTCAATACATATAGAATCGTAAGAATCTCAATACATATAGAATCGTAAGAATCTCAATACATATAGAATCGTAAGAATCTCAATACATATAGAATCGTAAGAATCTCAATACATATAGAATCGAAGAATCTCAATACATATAATCGTAAATCTCAATACATATAGAATCGTAAGAATCTCAATACATATAGAATCGTAAGAATCTCAATACATATAGAATCGTAAGAATCTCAATACATATAGAATCGTAAGAATCTCAATACATATAGAATCGTAAGAATCTCAATACATATAGAATCGTAAGAATCTCAATACATATAGAATCGTAAGAATCTCAATACATATAGAATCGTAAGAATCTCAATACATATAGAATCGTAAGAATCTCAATACATATAGAATCGTAAGAATCTCAATAATACATATAGAATCGTAAGAATCTCAATACATATAGAATCGTAAGAATCTCAATACATATAGAATCGTAAGAATCTCAATACATATATAAATCGGGAGAATCGCAATATATAATCTGATCAGCACCTAATCTGAAAACAAGACTCCTAAATTTTATCAGCATATCGATTGCGCAACCAGGGTGGCAGGAAACCTGGATCATTGTTACTCTAACTTCCGCGACGCATATAAGGCCCTGCCCCGCCCCCTTTCGGAAAAGCTGACCACGACTCATTTTGTTGATCTCTGCCTACAGGCAGAAATTAAAACAAGAGGTGGCTCCCACGCTGTGGTCTGTCCAACGCTGGTCAGAACAAGCT
>NW_025748515.1:22500-27500 GCF_021184085.1 Oncorhynchus gorbuscha
TTCTGGCCTATGGGCCTCTATAGGTCTTTTTTGTGTTACCAGGCCCCTGTGGAAAATTCTTTTTTTTACCTAGGCCTGGCACGAACACTTGACCCATTGATTGTGAGTCAAGCACCCTAACCATTAAGCCAACCACCCTTCCGTGATTAAAGAGACAACGAGGTGAGCTTTATGGTCAATTTCTCCTTCCCCGTCCAATTAGTCCCATATTGGCCCACAGGTGGGGCTCATTGAGCCCTTGTTTAGGGTTAGGGTTAGGGTTAGGGTTGGGTTAGGGTTAGGGTTAGGGTTAGGGGTTAGGGTTAGGGTTAGGTTTTGAATATAAATGTGTTTCGTTTCAACTAGTTCGTTTTACGGTGCACAGGCCTATCTCCTGTTTATCCCTCCCATGTGTGATAATCTAATATAATAGGTGTAGTACTTAAAAAGGCCCGTAGATGTCCTCCTAAGACCATAAATAAAACTGAGGTAAACTCAAAGTTGCCTCTTTTTCTGGATGGCAGTACAGAAGTCAATGTGGTGAGAGATCCATTCAACCATAGTGTTGTTAAATGTGAACATAAACGCCATATTGTGCATTTAAATGGTTTTATTGTTTTGTTTAAAGGACGGAAACCTAAAAGAGGCAGTGCCAAACTAAAACCAAACAAGACATAAATCTATAGAGAATAAAAATAAATTATGAATAAAACCCATGTTCTTCTCCATCCATTTTTCTGTCTGTTAAAACCCATTTTCTAAAACCTCTCGTTCAGGCCATTTGGCGTTATTGTCTGTAGGTGCTGGATCCACTCCCGTTCTACCCTCTTTCGCTGCCCACAGGTCCAGCCTATATGTGCCTGTAACCCTGATATGGTAAGGTGAGTAATGGGATGCTCCTGGAAGTGGGTTATGAGTTCTGTTTGTAGGTGTGCCCTTTTAATGTTATACAGGTGTTGTTTGAGTCTGGTTTCTATGGTGTGTTTGGTTTCTCCAATGTATTGTTTATTGCAAAGTGTACATGTAATGATATAAATGGTGTTATGTGTGTTCAATGAATAAGATTCTTGTACTGGTGCTGATGTGTGGCTATGTATATTTGTAATAAACTTTATCTGTCGAAAATGGACGTTATGAGGTTTGAGGTCTTGTGGTGGCTTGCTACTGAATCTTGCTTTGGTGAGCATGTCCTTTAAGTTTTTGTTCTTTCTAAATGCTGAAATAATTCTGTATGGTTTAAGTGGTATGTAAGTGTGCTGAACTGTAGAGAAGTTGTGTTTGAATGATTGATGTAGGGGTCTAATTCTATGTGAAAATGTGGTTACTAGGGGGATGATAATTGTCTGTTGATTGAGTATTGATGCCAAAGGAGAAGAGACAGAGGAAGTGTTCCGGTTTAGTGATTGGTGCAGATCACTTTCCATAGGGGAGTCAGGGTTAGGGTGAGGGAGGGAGATAGGATGAGAACCCTGGTTAGGGTAATGGTACAGATTAGGGTTAGGCGTGGGGTTAAGGGAAAGGTTAAGGTTACCCTTGGGGTTGGGGGAAAGGTTAAGTTTAGGCGTGAGGTTTGGGGAGAGGTTAGGGTTAGTCGTGGGGTTTGGGGAGAGGTTAAGGTTAGGAGTGGGGTTACGGGAAGGATTAAGGTTAGGCGTGGGGTTAAGGGGAAGGTTAAGGTTAAGGTTAGGGTTAAGGTTAAGGTTAGGGTTAAGGTTAGGGTTAGGGTTAGGGTTAGGGTTAGGCGTGGGGTTTGGGGAGAGGTTAAGGTTAGGTATGGGGTTAAGGTTAGGCGTGAGGTTTGGGAGGAGGTTAAGATTAGACGTGGGGTTGGGGGAAAGGTTAAGGTTAGGTGTGCAGTTTGAGAAGAGGTTAAGGTTAGGCGTGGGGTTAAGGGGAGGGTTAAGGTTAGGCGTGAGGTTTAGGGTTAGGGTTAGGGTTAGGGTTAAGGTTAGGCGTGAGGTTAGGGTTAGGGTTAGGGTTAGGGTTAGGGTTAGGGTTAGGTTTCTAGTTTTGAGTCGGTTGATCCACTTCCATCTCTGACACGTGGAAACCGGAGGGGGAAGGGAGGGGTTGCACTCCACATCATATACGCGTTTTCTGTCGGAGGGTACGGGCGCGGCCGGCCGAAGTCGTAGGCCCCATGGTAGCCCACTTGTAGATTAACCCGTTGGTTGGGTTAAAGGAATGTCTGTCTGTAGGGTTAGGGTTAGGTATAGTTTTTAGAATGGTTAGGGTTAGGGTAAGATATGGTTAAGAAGGGTTAAGGTAAGGGTTAAGTTTAGGTAGGGGTTTTGGGATGGTTAAGGTTAGGGTTAGGGTTAGGGTAAGGTATAGAAAAGGTTAAGTTTAGGTAGGTCTGTCAGCCCAACTTAGGATCAGGCAAAGCCCTTGAGTTGCGTCCCTTATGCAGGTCCGGTCCTCGGTTGGTTGCCATGTGTCCATGTCGAGTGGTATGATCATGATGTCCAGGTCCGCTATGTCAACGGAGGTGGAAAGCATAGTGCAACCTAGGGGTTAGGGTTAGGGTTAGGGTTAGGGTTAGGGTTAGGGTTAGGGTTAGGGTTAGGGTTAGGGTTAGGGTTAGGGGGTTAGGGTTAGGGTTAGGGTTAGGGTTAGGGTTAGGGTTAGGGGTTAGGGTTAGGGTTAGGGTTAGGGTTAGGGTTAGGGTTAGGGGGCCAGGGTTAGGGTTAGGGTTAGGGTTAGGGGGTTAGGGGGTTAGGGTTAGGGTTAGGGTTAGGGTTAGGGTTAGGGTTAGGGTTAGGGTTAGGGTTAGGGGTTAGGGGTTAGGGTTAGGGGTTAGGGTTAGGGTTAGGGTTAGGGTTAGGGTTAGGGTTAGGGTTAGGGGTTAGGGTTAGGGTTAGGGTTAGGGTTAGGGTTAGGGTTAGGGTTAGGGTTAGGGTTAGGGGTTAGGGTTAGGGTTAGGGGTTAGGTTAGGGTTAGGGTTAGGGTTAGGGTTAGGGTTAGGGTTAGGGTTAGGTTTCTAGTTTTGAGTCGGTTGATCCACTTCCATCTCTGACACGTGGAAACCGGAGGGGGGAAGGGATGGGTTGCACTCCACATCATATACGCGCGGGTCGGAGGGTACGGGCGCGGCCGGCCAAAGTCGTAGGCCCCATGGTAGCCCACTTGTAGATTAACCCGTTGGTTGGGTTAAAGGACTGTCTGTCTGTAGGGTTAAGGTTAGGTAGGGTTTAAGAATGGTTAAGGTTAGGGTTTAGGGTTAGGGTAAGATATGGTTTTTTAAGAAGGGTTAAGGTTCGGGTTAAGTTTAGGTATGGGTTTTGGGATGGTTAAGGTTAGGGTTAGGGTTAGGGTAAGGTATAGAAAAGGTTAAGTTTAGGTAGGTCTGTCACCTCAACTTAGGATCAGGCAAAGTCCTTGAGTTGCGTCCCTTATGCAGGTACGGTCCTCGGTTGGTTGCCATGTGTCCATATCGGGTGGTATGGTCATGAAGTCCAGGTCCGCTGTGTCAACGGAGGTGGAAAGCATAGTGCAACTTTAGGAGTTTTTACTCTCTTTCGGATCCTTCTTCTTTAGCTCCATGTTGTCTATGTATCCCCCTCAGTGTTCGTCAGTCTTGGGTCCTGGATGTTTTCAATCATGTGTATGATTGGGAGTTATTCCCTTCCAGGATCCTAATTCCAAATCAACCCATGTCTAGTCGAATCCAGCTGGTCTGTATGGGTATACTCGGCGTAGGATCAGGCAAAACCATCGAGTTGCGTACCTTGTGCAGGTCCGGACCTCAGTCGGTTGCCATGTGTCCCTGTCAAGTGGTCAGTCTATAACAGCCAATGGTTTGAGCAGACAAAAACCCAGAAGGCGAGCCCTCTATACGGTTGTCATGCATCCGCCCCTGGAGTCACGTCCTGTGTTCCGGTTGGTGTATGGAGGGTTTAGAAACCGGCAAACCTTCTCTGGCTTACGTATGAAACGTCCGGCAGTAGTAGAAGTTCATTGGGTGTTTCCATCCCCACCATCTCAGTCGTAGGTAATTCAGAGGTTTTGGGTAATAGTGACCAGTGGAATTACTCCCTTCCAGGATCGTAACATTTCCAGAGGTATATTATCCCTAGACAGTGAATTGGTTCGTAGTCCAGGTAAAAAAGGTGGTTCGGTTGTCCAGGCTAAGTGCGGCGGGGTAAGGGGTCCCCCAGTGGGAAATTCCTCTGCGGGGTCCGATACCTCGCCAGACATTATCCGGGCACCCCAGGGGTTATTCGGCAGACGCGATCCTCCAGCCGCAGCGCATAACCCAAAAGCCCCTCTTTTGGGTATCCCAACCCGCTAGGAGGAAACACGCGCTACTGAACCTACTGCCAATCCAGATCTAATCTGGGGTAGATAGTGGTCCAGCGCGTTACGTGAGTCTCCCGTGTGTAAGGGGGCTGGGAGGGTTGAGCCGGTAGGATTGCCAACAGGCCCCAGAGGGGTCCCGGAGGAGTCCGGTCTACCATTTCCTCCCTTCTTCTTGCTTGGTGTATGGTTGGGCCTGATTGCTTAGGGTGCGCTCGCTGCGGGGAGTCGACAAAACCGTGCCCCCAGAGTAGTTGGAGAAAAAGGTTCTCGTCCGTTGGGGGTGCTGGTGGGTATCTTCGGTGAGGTAGATTTGGAAGGATGGTAAGATGGTGAGGGTTCTTGGGAAATAACATCTAGCTATTTGGATTCTATTTTATAGTTTCTTTGCATCAAAAGGTCCATGGTCATGGTAACCCTGAGTTCAAGAAACTTGGAGAATAAAAGTGATATATTTATATAGATATATAGTTATATCCCCTTTTTTTTTTTTTTTTTTTTTTTTTTTTTTTTTTTTATAATTTTTTTTTAGAAAAGTACTTTTTGAGAGTCCATGGGTATGGTAACTCTATGGTGCTATTGAAGGTCTGTTTTTTGTGGTCTTAATGACCCCCTATCTTTTGTATGGGATGTGGGGTGTGTAAGGTGCAGGTGCATTGTCTGTCCGGACGTTCCTCCGCTGTACTGAAAGCCTCAGTGGTGGTCCAGTCGTAGTGGTGGGGGTG
>NW_025748515.1:32500-33981 GCF_021184085.1 Oncorhynchus gorbuscha
AAGAAGGGTTAGGGTTAAGAAGGTTAGGGAAGAAGAAGAAGAAGAAGAAGAAGAAGAAGAAGAAGAAGAAGAAGAAGAAGAAGTTAGGTTAGGTTAGAAGAAGAAGAAGAAGTTAGGTTGAGAAGGGTTAGAAGAAGAAGAAGAAGAAGAAGAAGAAGAAGAAGAAGAAGGTTAGGCTAGGAAGGAAGAAGAGGAAGAAGAAGAAGAAGAAGAAGGTTAAGGTTAGGTTAAGAAGAAGAAGAAGAAGAAGAAGGAAGGGTTAGAAGAAGAAGAAGTTAGGGTTAGGTTAGGAAGAAGAAGAAGAAGAAGGGTTAGAAGAAGAAGAAGAAGAAGAAGAAGTTAGGGTTAGGTTAGGTTAGGGTTAGGGTTAGGGTTAGGTTAGGTTAGGGTTAGGGAAGAAGGAAGAAGAAGAAGAAGGTTAGAAGAAGAAGGGTTAGGTTAGAAGAAGGTTAGAAGTTAGGTTAGGGTTAGAAGAAGGTTAGGTTAGGGTTAGGTTAGGTTAGAAGAAGGGTTAGGTTAGGAAGGAAGAAGAAGAAGAAGAAGAAGAAGAAGTTAGGGTTAGGTTAGGAAGGAAGAAGAAGAAGAAGAAGAAGTTAGAAGTTAGAAGAAGAAGAAGAAGAAGAAGTTAGAAGAAGAAGAAGAAGAAGGTTAAGAAGTTAAGGTTAGAAGTTAGGTTAAGAAGAAGAAGAAGAAGAAGAAGAAGAAGAAGAAGAAGAAGAAAAGAAGAAGAAGAAGAAGAAGAAGAAGAAGAAGTTAGAAGTTAGAAGAAGAAGAAGAAGAAGAAGAAGAAGAAGAAGAAGAAGGTTAGGGTTAGAAGAAGAAGAAGAAGAAGAAGAAGAAGAAGAAGAAGAAGAAGAAGAAGAAGAAGAAGAAGAAGAAGAAGAAGAAGAAGGTTAGAAGAAGAAGAAGAAGAAGAAGAAGAAGAAGAAGAAGAAGAAGTTAGAAGAAGAAGAAGTAGGGTTAGAAGAAGAAGAAGAAGAAGAAGAAGAAGAAGAAGAAGAAGAAGAAGAAGAAGAAGAAGAAGAAGAAGAAGAAGAAGAAGAAGAAGAAGAAGAAGAAGAAGAAGAAGAAGAAGAAGAAGAAGAAGAAGAAGAAGAAGAAGAAGAAGAAGAAGAAGAAGAAGAAGAAGAAGAAGAAGAAGAAGAAGAAGAAGAAGTTAAGAAGAAGAAGAAGAAGAAGAAGAAGAAGAAGAAGAAGAAGAAGAAGAAGAAGAAGAAGAAGAAGAAGAAGAAGAAGAAGAAGAAGAAGAAGAAGAAGAAGGTTAGAAGAAGAAAGAAGAAGAAGAAGAAGAAGAAGAAGAAGAAGAAGAAGTTAGGGAAGAAGAAGAAGAAGAAGAAGAAGAAGTTAGGAAGAAGTTAGGTTAAGAAGAAGAAGAAGAAGAAGAAGAAGAAAGAAGAAGAAGAAGAAGAAGAAGAAGTTAGAAGAAGAAGAAGAA
Source organism: Oncorhynchus gorbuscha (assembly GCF_021184085.1). Lineage (NCBI taxonomy): Eukaryota > Metazoa > Chordata > Actinopteri > Salmoniformes > Salmonidae > Oncorhynchus > Oncorhynchus gorbuscha. The sequence goes on from NW_025748515.1 coordinate 33,936, forward strand.
GAAGAAGAAGAAGAAGAAGAAGAAGAAGAAGAAGAAGTTGAAGAAG
>NW_025748516.1:0-33969 GCF_021184085.1 Oncorhynchus gorbuscha
CGCTGTTCCTATTCCCTAATCATCATTTAGTCTTCCCACACCTGTTCCCGATCCTTTCCCCTGATTAGACTCCCTATTTATTCCTTTGTGATCCGTTCCTGTTCCATCGGTTCCTTGTTTTGTATTCCATGCTGTAATTGCGTTTCGCCCTGTCCTGTCGTGTTTTTGCCGTGATTGTGTATCACCCTGTCCTGTCGTGTTTTGTGCCTTCTTCAGACGCTGCGTGTGAGCAGGTGTCTCAGTTGACTACGGCCTGCGCCTACCCGAAGCGACCTGCAGTCTGTGGCCGCTTCTCCAGTTGTTTTCCCCTCTACTATCTAGAGGATTTCAGTTATTCGGTTTTGAGCATTAATAAACTCTGTTTCTGTTAAGTCGCGTTTGGGTCCTCCTTCACCTGCATAACAGAAGGAACCGATCAAAGAATGGACCCAGCGACTTCTGACGCTCGTTACACTGCCGTCGAGATCCAAGGAGCCATGCTCGGCAGACACGAGCAGGAATTGTCCGCTGCTCGCCAAGCCGTGGAAAACCTGGCTGCTCAGGTTTCCGACCTCTCTGGACAGTTCCAGAGTCTACGTCTCGTGCCACCTGTTACTTCCTGGCCTGCCGAGCCTCCAGAACCTAGGGTTAATAACCCACCTTGCTACTCCGGGCAGCCCACTGAGTGCCGCTCCTTTCTCACGCAGTGTGAGATTGTGTTCTCTCTCCAACCCAACACATACTCTAGAGAGAGCTCGGGTTGCTTACGTCATCTCACTCCTCACTGGCCGGGCTCGAGAATGGGGCACAGCTATCTGGGAGGCAAGGGCTGTTTGCTCTAACGATTTCCAGAACTTTAAAGAGGAGATGATTCGGGTTTTTGACCGTTCAGTTTTTGGTGGGGAGGCTTCTAGGGCCCTGGCTTCCTTATGCCAAGGTGAACGGTCCATAACGGATTATTCCATTGAGTTTCGCACTCTTGCTGCCTCTAGTGAGTGGAACGAGCCGGCGCTGCTCGCTCGTTTTCTGGAGGGACTCCACGCTGTGGTTAAGGATGAGATTCTCTCCCGGGAGGTTCCTTCAGATGTGGACTCTTTGATTGCTCTCGCCATCCGCATAGAACGACGGGTAGATCTTCGTCACCGGGCTCGTGGAAGAGAGCTCGCATCAACGGTGTTTCCCTGCTCCGCATCGCAGCCATCTCCCCCTCTGGCTTTGAGACTGAGCCCATGCAGCTGGGAGGGATTCGCATCTCGAATAAGGAGAGGGAACGGAGGATCACCAACCGCCTGTGCCTCTATTGTGGAGTTGCTGGACATTTCGTTAATTCATGTCCAGTAAAAGCCAGAGCTCATCTGTAAGCGGAGGGCTACAGGTGAGCGCAACTACTCAAGTCTCTCCATCAAAGTCCTGTACTACTTTGTCGGTCCACCTACGCTGGACCGGTTCGGGCGCCCATGTAGTGCCTTGATAGACTCTGGGGCTGAGGGTTGTTTCATGGACGAAGCATGGGTTCGGAAACATGACATTCCTTTCAGAGAGTTAGATAAGCCTACGCCCATGTTCGCCTTAGATGGTAGTCATCTTCCCAGTATCAGATTTGAGACACTACCTTTAACCCTCACAGTATCTGGTAACCACAGTGAGACTATTTCTTTTTTGATTTTCCGTTCACCGTTTACACCTGTTGTTTTGGGTCATCCCTGGCTAGTATGTCATAATCCTTCTATTAATTGGTCTAGTAATTCTATCCTATCCTGGAACGTTTCTTGTCATGTGAAGTGTTTAATGTCTGCCATCCCTCCCGTTTCTTCTGTCCCTACTTCTCAGGAGGAACCTGGCGATTTGACAGGAGTGCCGGAGGAATATCATGATCTGCGCACGGTCTTCAGTCGGTCCCGAGCCAACTCCCTTCCTCCTCACCGGTCGTATGATTGTAGTATTGATCTCCTTCCGGGGACCACTCCTCCTCGAGGTAGACTATACTCTCTGTCGGCTCCCGAACGTAAGGCTCTCGAGGATTATTTGTCTGTGTCTCTTGACGCCGGTACCATAGTGCCTTCTTCCTCTCCGGCCGGGGCGGGGTTCTTTTTGTTAAGAAGAAGGACGGTACTCTGCGCCCCTGCGTGGATATCGAGGCTGAATGACATAACGGTTAAGAATCGTTATCCGCTTCCCCTATGTCATCAGCCTTCGAGATTCTGCAGGGAGCCAGGTGCTTTACTAAGTTGGACCTTCGTAACGCTTACCATCTCGTGCGCATCAGAGAGGGGGGACGAGTGGAAAACGGCGTTTAATACTCCGTTAGGGCATTTTGAGTACCGGGTTCTGCCGTTCGGTCTCGCCAATGCGCCAGCTGTTTTTCAGGCATTAGTTAATGATGTTCTGAGAGACATGCTGAACATTTTCGTTTTTGTCTATCTTGACGATATCCTGATTTTTCTCCGTCACTCGAGATTCATGTTCAGCACGTTCGACGTGTTCTACAGCGCCTTTTAGAGAATTGTCTCTATGTAAAGGCTGAGAAGTGCTCTTTTCATGTCTCCTCCGTTACTTTTCTCGGTTCCGTTATTTCCGCTGAAGGCATTCAGATGGATTCCGCTAAGGTCCAAGCTGTCAGTGATTGGCCCGTTCCAAGGTCACGTGTCGAGTTGCAGCGCTTTTAGGTTTCGCTAATTTCTATCGGCGTTTCATTCGTAATTTCGGTCAAGTTGCTGCCCCTCTCACAGCTCTTACTTCTGTCAAGACGTGTTTTAAGTGGTCCGGTTCCGCCCAGGAGCTTTTGATCTTCTAAAAGAACGTTTTACGTCCGCTCCTATCCTCGTTACTCCTGACGTCACTAGACAATTCATTGTCGAGGTTGACGCTTCAGAGGTAGGCGTGGGAGCCATTCTATCCCAGCGCTTCCAGTCTGACGATAAGGTTCATCCTTGCGCTTATTTTTCTCGCCGCCTGTCGCCATCTGAGCGCAACTATGATGTGGGTAACCGTGAACTGCTCGCCATCCGCTTAGCCCTAGGCGAATGGCGACAGTGGTTGGAGGGGCGACCGTTCCTTTTGTCGTTTGGACAGACCATAAGAACCTTGAGTACATCCGTTCTGCCAAACGACTTAATGCCCGTCAAGCTCGTTGGGCGTTGTTTTTCGCTCGTTTCGAGTTTGTGATTTCTTACCGTCCGGGTAGCAAGAACACCAAGCCTGATGCCTTATCCCGTCTGTTTAGTTCTTCTGTGGCTTCTACTGATCCCGAGGGGATTCTTCCTTATGGGCGTGTTGTCGGGTTAACAGTCTGGGGAATTGAAAGACAGGTTAAGCAAGCACTCACGCACACTGCGTCGCCGCGCGCTTGTCCTAGTAACCTCCTTTTCGTTCCTGTTTCCACTCGTCTGGCTGTTCTTCAGTGGGCTCACTCTGCCAAGTTAGCGGGTCATCCCGGTGTTCGAGGCACTCTTGCGTCTATTCGCCAGCGCTTTTGGTTGCCGACTCAGGAGCGTGACACGCGCCGTTTCGTGGCTGCCTGTTCGGACTGCGCGCAGACTAAGTCGGGTAACTCTCCTCCTGCCGGTCGTCTCAGACCGCTCCCATTCCTTCTCGACCATGGTCTCACATTGCCTTAGACTTCATTACCGGTCTGCCTTTGTCTGCGGGGAAGACTGTGATTCTGACGGTTGTCGATAGGTTCTCTAAGGCGGCACATTTCATTCCCCTCGCTAAACTTCCTTCCGCTAAGGAGACGGCACAAATCATTATTGAGAATGTATTCAGAATTCATGGCCTCCCGTTAGACGCCGTTTCAGACAGAGGTCCGCAATTCACGTCACAGTTTTGGAGGAGTTCTGTCGTTTGATTGGTGCGTCCGTCAGTCTCTCTTCCGGGTTTCATCCCCAGTCTAACGGTCAAGCAGAGAGGGCCAATCAGACGATTGGTCGCATACTACGCAGCCTTTCTTTCAGGAACCCTGCGTCTTGGGCAGAACAGCTCCCCTGGGCAGAATACGCTCACAATTCGCTTCCTTCGTCTGCTACCGGGTTATCTCCGTTTCAGAGTAGTCTGGGTTACCAGCCTCCTCTGTTCTCATCCCAGCTTGCCGAGTCCAGCGTTCCCTCCGCTCAAGCGTTTGTCCAACGTTGTGAGCGCACCTGGAGGAGGGTGAGGTCTGCACTTTGCCGTTACAGGGCACAGACGGTGAGAGCCGCCAATAAACGCAGGATTAAGAGTCCAAGGTATTGTTGCGGCCAGAGAGTGTGGCTTTCCACTCGCAACCTTCCTCTTACGACAGCTTCTCGTAAGTTGACTCCGCGGTTCATTGGTCCGTTCCGTGTCTCCCAGGTCGTCAATCCAGTCGCTGTGCGACTGCTTCTTCCGCGACATCTTCGTCGCGTCCATCCTGTCTTCCATGTCTCCTGTGTTAAGCCCTTTCTTCGCACCCCGTTCGTCTTCCCTCCCCCCTCCCGTCCTTGTCGAGAGCGCACCTATTTACAAGGTACATAAAATTATGGACATGCGTTCTCGGGGACGGGGTCACCAATACCTAGTGGATTGGGAGGGTTACGGTCCTGAGGAGAGGAGTTGGGTTCCGTCTCGGGACGTGCTGGACCGTTCGCTCATCGATGATTTCCTCCGTTGCCGCCAGGATTCCTCCTCGAGTGCGCCAGGAGGCGCTCGGTGAGTGGGGGGTACTGTCATGTTTGTCATTTATTGTCATGTCTTGTCCCTGTGCTCCCCATGCTATTCGTTTCCCTCTGCTGGTCTTGTTTGGTTCTATCCCTCTCTCTCCCCCTCCCCTTTCACTCTCTCGCTCTCTCTTCTCTCTGTCGTTCCGTTCCTGCTCCCAGCTGTTCCTATTCCCCTAATCATCATTTAGTCTTCCCACACCTGTTCCCGATCCTTTCCCCTGATTAGACTCCCTATTTATTCCTTTGTGATCCGTTCCTGTTCCATCGGTTCCTTGTTTTGTATTCCATGCTGTAATTGCGTTTCGCCCTGTCCTGTCGTGTTTTTTGCCGTGATTGTGTATCACCCTGTCCTGTCGTGTTTTGTGCCTTCTTCAGACGCTGCGTGTGAGCAGGTGTCTCAGTTGACTACGGCCTGCGCCTACCCGAAGCGACCTGCAGTCTGTGGCCGCTTCTCCAGTTGTTTTCCCCTCTACTATCTAGAGGATTTCAGTTATTCGGTTTTGAGCATTAATAAACTCTGTTTCTGTTAAGTCGCGTTTGGGTCCTCCTTCACCTGCATAACACTATCAGCACAGGTAACCCATAGAGTTGTGGAAACTGAGTATCAGATCATTCTCCCCTCACACTTTCTGTTTGGATACCAGATGAAGTTTAAAGGGACTTATACAGTCGATGGCACCTAAACTCAACTCTTTTGAAACAGGCAGAATTTTGTCAATTATTTTTTTCTGTGAAACCAACTGTCCATCCTCTCCCAATAGTTTTGTACTCTGGGATACATTAAAGGATTTTCTTAGGGGTCAAATCATTTCCTATACCAAAGGTCTTAAAAATAAACACACTGCTGAATTGAATGAATTAGAAATCCTATGAAATCCTATTGCTACAAAAAGAACACCAAAAATGTGTCTCGAAAGAAACATACCGCTCATTGGTGAATAAAAAAACTAAAAAATGGAACTAGGCAAAGATATTATGAGTTGGGGAGAAAACACAACGTCTTGACCTGGCAGATGCTGAGGAGAATTCGAGAACCATCAACTCTATTGAAACACAGAACAGTCAAGTGTCTCACAACCCGGAAGAGATGAATGATTCATTTAAACAATACTATTCTACGTTATACACTTCTGGTGGAACAGAACCAGCAATGAGAGACACATTTCTGTCTACTATTGAAATACCGCACCTCACACAGGAAGACCAAAATGAACTAGATCGGCCTTTTACAAAAACAGAAATTAAAAAGGCTCTCCTAGTATCCTAGTATAGCAGTATCTCTAGACACTGAAAAGGCCTTTGATAGGCTGGAGTGGCCACACCTATTCAAGGTACTTGCTAAATTTAACCTTGGTCCTTCATTTGTCAACTGGGTTAAGACTTTATACTATAAACCGCAAGGCAAAATCACTGCTAATGGCATGATGTCAGCCACATTCCAACTCTTTAGAGGTAGTAGACGGGGCTGTTCACTTTCCCCACTCCTTTTTGTGCCATAGAACCGCTGGCGTGGGCCATGAGAACAGATCCTGGCATAAAGGGCTTTCAGGTGGGCCAGATAACGCATAAGATCTCATTGTTCGCAGACAGCATTATTTTGTTCCTCTCCCACTCAAAAGTACAGACGCTTTTGGGCACATACAGCTCTATGTCAGGTTGCGTAGTCAACATGGACAAAAGTGAAATACTTCCACTGACTCGCTTTGACTATAGCGTCTGTGAACGAACGGGTCCGTTCAGATGGCTGCCACAGGGGTTCAAATATCTAGGAATCACAGTTGATAATGACTTAAGATATTTGTACACGCTTAACTACTCTGTCTTGGTTCAGAAGGCAGTGGATGACTTGAATAGATGGATAGATCTGCCTCTCACATTATTTGGGAGAATTAGCTGTATTAAGATTAATGTTCTGCCTAAAATGATGTGCCTGTTCCAATCTTTACCCATATCCCTACCCGAGAGTTTCTTTAAGTCCTTTAACATAAGAGAACTTGTATGGAACCGTAAAACCCCAAGGGTGAGCCCGGGCAAATTAACGTGGGATTATAGTCTAGGAGGTCTCCACCTACCAAATTTGAAGACGTATTAGTGGGCAGCGCAAATGAGATTAATTTAATTCCTATTTGAAACTGAACCAGCCCCTTCTTGGACTCAGGTGGAAATGTTTGCTCTTAATGAAGAGGTTGGGAGTAATATTATCTACAAATTGAACCCCAAGACAAGATCAACAAAAACAAGCAATCCCTGTACCATCAATTTAGTAAGATCTTGCTATGAAATTGATACGTTATTTGGTCTGAAACAAGACTTGTCACCCAAAACAGCCCTGTGGCAAAACAGACTCCTGCCAATGATCTTGGATGGCAACATTTTTCCACATTGGCTTGAGAAGGGAACAGCACATTTAGAACATTGTTATATAGATGGGGTACTTATGTCATGTAGAACATTGTTATATAGATGGGGTACTTACTGTATGTCATGTAGAACATTGTTATATAGATGGGGTACCTATGTCATGTAGAACATTGTTATATAGATGGGGTACCTATGTCATTTAGAACATTGTTATATAGATGGGGTACCTATGTCATGTAGAACATTGTTATATAGATGGGGTACCTATGTCATTTAGAACATTGTTATATAGATGGGGTACTTATGTCATGTAGAACATTGTTATATAGATGGGGTACCTATGTCATGTAGAACATTGTTATATAGATGGGGTACCTATGTCATGTAGAACATTGTTATATAGATGGGGTACCTATGTCATGTAGAACGTTGTTATATAGATGGGGTACTTATGTCATGTAGAACATTGTTATATAGATGGGGTACCTATGTCATATAGAACATTGTTATATAGATGGGGTACTTATGTCATGTAGAACATTGTTATATAGATGGGGTACTTATGTCATGTAGAACATTGTTATATAGATGGGGTACTTATGTCATGTAGAACATTGCTATATAGATGGGGTACTTATGTCATGTAGAACATTGTTATATAGATGGGGTACCTATGTCATGTAGAACGTTGTTATATAGATGGGGTACTTATGTCATGTAGAACATTGTTATATAGATGGGGTGCTTATGTCATGTAGAACATTGTTATATAGATGGGGTACCTATGTCATGTAGAACATTGTCATATAGATGGGGTACTTATGTCATGTAGAACATTGTTATATAGATGGGGTACCTATGTCATGTAGAACATTGTTATATAGATGGGGTACTTATGTCATGTAGAACATTGCTATATAGATGGGGGTACTTATGTCATGTAGAACATTGTTATATAGATGGGGTACCTATGTCATGTAGAACATTGTTATATAGATGGGGTACCTATGTCATGTAGAACATTGTTATATAGATGGGGTACCTATGTCATGTAGAACATTGTTATATAGATGGGGTACCTATGTCATGTAGAACATTGTTATATAGATGGGGTACCTATGTCATGTAGAACATTGCTATATAGATGGGGTACCTATGTCATGTAGAACATTGTTATATAGATGGGGTACCTATGTCATGTAGAACGTTGTTATATAGATGGGGTACTTATGTCATGTAGAACATTGTTATATAGATGGGGTACCTATGTCATATAGAACATTGTTATATAGATGGGGTACTTATGTCATGTAGAACATTGTTATATAGATGGGGTACTTATGTCATGTAGAACATTGTTATATAGATGGGGTACTTATGTCATGTAGAACATTGCTATATAGATGAGGTACTTATGTCATGTAGAACATTGTTATATAGATGGGGTACCTATGTCATGTAGAACGTTGTTATATAGATGGGGTACTTATGTCATGTAGAACATTGTTATATAGATGGGGTGCTTATGTCATGTAGAACATTGTTATATAGATGGGGTACCTATGTCATGTAGAACATTGTCATATAGATGGGGTACTTATGTCATGTAGAACATTGTTATATATTTACATTTACATTACATTTAAGTCATTTAGCAGACGCTCTTATCCAGAGCGACTTACAAATTGGTGCATTCACCTTATGACATCCAGTGGAACAGCCACTTTACAATAGTGCATCTAAATATTTTAAGGGGGGTGAGAAGGATTACTTTATCCTATCCTAGGTATTCCTTAAAGAGGTGGGGTTTCAGGTGTCTCCGGAAGGTGGTGATTGACTCCGCTGTCCTGGCGTCGTGAGGGAGTTTGTTCCACCATTGGGGAGCCAGAGCAGCGAACAGTTTTGACTGGGCTGAGCGGGAACTGTACTTCCTCAGTGGTAGGGAGGCGAGCAGGCCAGAGGTGGATGAACGCAGTGCCCTTATTTGGGTGTAGGGCCTGATCAGAGCCTGGAGGTACTGAGGTGCCGTTCCCCTCACAGCTCCGTAGGCAAGCACCATGGTCTTGTAGCGGATGCGAGCTTCAACTGGAAGCCAGTGGAGAGTGCGGAGGAGCGGGGTGACGTGAGAGAACTTGGGAAGGTTGAACACTAGACGGGCTGCGGCGTTCTGGATGAGTTGTAGGGGTTTAATGGCACAGGCAGGGAGCCCAGCCAACAGCGAGTTGCAGTAATCCAGACGGGAGATGACAAGTGCCTGGATTAGGACCTGCGCCGCTTCCTGTGTGAGGCAGGGTCGTACTCTGCGGATGTTGTAGAGCATGAACCTACAGGAACGGGCCACCGCCTTGATGTTAGTTGAGAACGACAGGGTGTTGTCTAGGATCACGCCAAGGTTCTTAGCGCTCTGGGAGGAGGACACAATGGAGTTGTCAACCGTGATGGCGAGATCATGGAACGGGCAGTCCTTCCCCGGGAGGAAGAGCAGCTCCGTCTTGCCGAAGTTCAGCTTGAGGTGGTGATCCGTCATCCACACTGATATGGCTGCCAGACATGCAGAGATGCGATTCGCCACCTGTTCATCAGAAGGGGGAAAGGAGAAGATTAATTGTGTGTCGTCTGCATAGCAATGATAGGAGAGACCATGTGAGGTTATGACAGAGCCAAGTGACTTGGTGTATAGCGAGAATAGGAGAGGGCCTAGAACAGAGCCCTGGGGGACACCAGTGGTGAGAGCGTGTGGTGAGGAGACAGATTCTCGCCACGCCACCTGGTAGGAGCGACCTGTCAGGTAGGACGCAATCCAAGCGTGGGCCGCGCCGGAGATGCCCAACTCGGAGAGGGTGGAGAGGAGGATCTGATGGTTCACAGTATCGAAGGCAGCCGATAGGTCTAGAAGGATGAGAGCAGAGGAGAGAGAGTTAGCTTTAGCGGTGTGGAGCAGCTCCGTGATACAGAGAAGAGCAGTCTCAGTTGAATGACTAGTCTTGAAACCTGACTGATTTGGATCAAGAAGGTCATTCTGAGAGAGATAGCGGGAGAGCTGACCAAGGACGGCACGTTCAAGAGTTTTGGAGAGAAAAGAAAGAAGGGATACTGGTCTGTAGTTGTTGACATCGGAGGGATTGAGTGTAGGTTTTTTCAGAAGGGGTGCAACTCTCGCTCTCTTGAAGACGGAAGGGACGTAGCCAGCGGTCAGGGATAAGTTGATGAGCGAGGTGAGGTAAGGGAGAAGGTCTCCGGAAATGGTCTGGAGAAGAGAGGAGGGGATAGGGTCGAGCGGGCAGGTTGTTGGGCGGCCGGCCGTCACAAGACGCGAGATTTCATCTGGAGAGAGAGGAGAAAGAGGTCAGAGCACAGGGTAGGGCAGTGTGAGCAGAACCAGCGGTGTCGTTTGACTTAGCAAACGAGGATCGGATGTCGTCGACCTTCTTTTCAAAATGGTTGACGAAGTCATCTGCAGAGAGGGAGGAGGGGGAGGGGGAGGAGGATTCAGGAGGGAGGAGAAGGTGGCAAAGAGCTTCCTAGGGTTAGAGGCAGATGCTTGGAATTTAGAGTGGTAGAAAGTGGCTTTAGCAGCAGAGACAGAGGAGGAAAATGTAGAGAGGAGGGAGTGAAAGGATGACAGGTCCGCAGGGAGGCGAGTTTTCCTCCATTTCCGCCTCGGCTGCCCGGAGCCCTGTTCTGTGAGCTCGCAATGAGTCGTCAAGCCACGGAGCGGGAGGGGAGGACCGAGCCGGCCTGGAAGATAGGGGACATAGAGAGTCAAAGGATGCAGAAAGGGAGGAGAGGAGGGTTGAGGAGGCAGAATCAGGAGATAGGTTGGAGAAGGTTTGAGCAGAGGGAAGAGATGATAGGATGGAAGAGGAGAGAGTAGCGGGGGGAGAGAGAGCGAAGGTTGGGACGGCGCGATACCATCCGAGTAGGGGCAGTGTGGGAAGTGTTGGATGAGAGCGAGAGGGAAAAGGATACAAGGTAGTGGTCGGAGACTTGGAGGGAGTTGCAATGAGGTTAGTGGAAAAACAGCATCTAGTAAAGATGAGGTCGAGCGTATTGCCTGCCTTGTGAGTAGGGGGGAAGGTGAGAGGGTGAGGTCAAAAGAGGAGAGGAGTGGAAAGAAGGAGGCAGAGAGGAATGAGTCAAAGGTAGACGTGGGGAGGTTAAAGTCGCCCAGAACTGTGAGAGGTGAGCCGTCCTCAGGAAAGGAGCTTATCAAGGCATCAAGCTCATTGATGAACTCTCCGAGGGGACCTGGAGGGCGATAAATGATAAGGATGTTAAGCTTGAAAGGGCTGGTAACTGTGACAGCATGAAATTCAAAGGAGGCGATAGACAGATGGGTAAGGGGAGAAAGAGAAATGACCACTTGGGAGAGATAAGGATCCCGATGCCACCACCCCGCTGACCAGAAGCTCTCGGGGTGTGCGAGAACACGTGGGCGGACGAAGAGAGAGCAGTAGGAGTAGCAGTGTTATCTGTGGTGATCCATGTTTCTGTCAGTGCCAAGAAGTCGAGGGACTGGAGGAGGCATAGGCTGAGATGAACTCTGCCTTGTTGGCTGCAGATCGGCAGTTCCAGAGGCTACCGGAGACCTGGAACTCCACGTGGGTCGTGCGCGCTGGGACCACCAGATTAGAGTGGCAGCGGCCACGCGGTGTGGAGCGTTTGTATGGTCTGTGCAGAGAGGAGAGAACAGGGATAGACAGACACATAGTTGACAGGCTACAGAAGAGGCTACGCTAATGCAAGGAGATTGGAATGACAAGTGGACTACACGTCTCAAATGTTCAGAAAGTTAAGCTTACGTAGCAAGAATCTTATTGACTAAAATGATTAAAATGATACAGTACTGCTGAAGTAGGCTAGCTGGCAGTGGCTGCGTTGTTGACTTTGTAGGCTAGCTGGCAGTGGCTGCGTTGTTGACACTACACTAATCAAGTCGTTCCGTTGAGTGTAATAGTTTCTACAGTGCTGCTATTTGGGGGCTAGCTGGCTAGCTAGCAGTGTTGATTACGTTACGTTGCGTTAAAAGAACGACAATAGCTGGCTAGCTAACCTATAAAATCGCTCTAGACTACACAATTATCTTTGATACACAGACGGCTATGTAGCTAGCTACGATCAAACAAATCAAACCGTTGTGCTGTAATGAAATTAAATGAAAAATGTGATACTAACTGTTATATAGATGGGGTACTTATGTCATGTAGAACATTGTTATATAGATGGGGTACCTATGTCATGTAGAACATTGTTATATAGATGGGGTACTTATGTCATGTAGAACATTGTTATATAGATGGGGTACTTATGTCATGTAGAACATTGCTATATAGATGGGGTACTTATGTCATCTAGAACATTGTTATATAGATGGGGTACTTATGTCATGTAGAACATTGCTATATAGATGGGGTACTTATGTCATGTAGAACATTGTTATATAGATGGGGTACCTATGTCATGTCATTGTTATATAGATGGGGTACCTATGTCATATAGAACATTGTTATATAGATGGGGTACCTATGTCATTTAGAACATTGTTATATAGATGGGGTACTTATGTCATGTAGAACATTGCTATATAGATGGGGTACTTATGTCATCTAGAACATTGTTATATAGATGGGGTACTTATGTCATGTAGAACATTGCTATATAGATGGGGTACTTATGTCATGTAGAACATTGTTATATAGATGGGGTACCTATGTCATGTAGAACATTGTTATATAGATGGGGTACCTATGTCATATAGAACATTGTTATATAGATGGGGTACCTATGTCATTTAGAACATTGTTATATAGATGGGGTACTTATGTCATGTAGAACGTTGTTATATAGATGAGGTACTTATGTCATTTGAGCAACTAAAAGAGAAGTACCAGTTATCCAATAACCATTTATTCTGTCATTTACAGTTAAGAAACTTTCTCAGAAGCACTCTTGAAGATATGACTTTACCAAACCTATCAACTATTGAACAACTACTCCATGACAACCATGACTCGTATAGATTTATATCCAGAGTGTACTCATTGCTAATGCTATAATGCCCAAAACCAGATATTCACAAGTCAATAGAGTGATGGGAATTCGATTTGAATACTACAATTGATGGGGGGCTATGGTCGGACCTATGCCAAGATAGTGTGTCAGCGACCATCCACTCTAGATACATACTTCTACATTAGAACTTCCTCCACCAACTCCATCTGACACCTCAGAGGTTACATAGATATGACCCTGAAATATCAGAAGTGTGTTTTAAGACGTGGAACAACAGAAGGCACGTTTCGGCATTCTACTTGGCAGTGTACTAAATGACAAGCCTTCTGGCGTGATGTTTGTGATACTCTGACCTTTATTATGGAGATCCCCTTTCCTACTTGACCCTGAAATATGCATTCTGGGTAACTTCCCAAATGTGAATTTGAGGAATAACTTCAAAGTGAAATGTACAGAAATCGCCCTTTGCCTCTGCAGGAAAAATGTGTTGCGTTGACATGGAAATCAGATTCCCCTCTCCCAATTACAAGATGGCTCTCTGGAAATGAATAAGTGTTTTCCATATGGAGAAGATGACCTCGGTTTTAAGAAATCAATTCAACTACTTTGTGAAAATATGGCAACCCAACTATGTGGGAAAAAACTTCCAACCAGATCGAAGTAGATTGATGTAGCTATTGTCTCTCAGTCATGTACTGTTTCCGTTGCTTTGTGTATATGTTGGTATCTCTTGTCATTTGTCATTGTTTTAATGTATTTCTCTTCTGGGGAGGTGGGGAGGGTTGTTTACCTTTTGTTGAAGTACTTTGCTTTTGCTGTGTTGTATTGTTCTGTTGTTGAATAGTTGGAGAGAAAAAATATATATATACAAAATATAGAAAAGAGAACTGTTCGTCGGGAACTTCATGAGATGGGTTTCCATGGCCAAGCAGACGCACACAAACCTAAAATCACCAATGTGCAATGCCAAGCGTCAGCTGGAGTGGTGTAAAGCTCGCCGCCATTGGACTCTGGAGCAGTGGAAACGCAGTCTCTGGAGTGATGAATCCCACTTTATCATCTGGCAGTCCGACGGTTGAATCTGGGTTTGGCGGATGCCAAGAGAACGCTACCTGCCCCAATGTATAGTGCCAACTGTAAAGACTGGTGGAGGAGGAATAATGGTCTGGGGCTGTGTTTCCTGGTTCGGGTTAGGCCCCTTAGTTCCAGTGAAGGGAAATCTTAACGCTACAGCATACAATGACATTCTAGATGATTCTGTCCTTCCAACTTTGTGGCAACAGTTTGGGGAAGGCTCTTTCCTATTTCAGGATGACAATGCCCCGTGCACAAAGCGAGGGCCAATTGTAAATAGTTTGTCGAGATTGGTGTGGAAGAACTTGACTGGCTTGCACAGAGCCCTGACCTCAACCCCATCTGACACCTTCAGGATTAATTGGAACACAGTCTGTGAGCCAGGTCTAATCGCCCAACATCAGTGCCTGACCTCACTAATGCTCTTGTGGCTGAATGGAAGCAGCAATGTTCCAACATCTAGTGGAAAGCCTTCCCAGAAGATTGGAGGCTGTTATAGCAGCAAAGGGGGGACCAACTCCATATTAATGCCCTTTTTATTTATGTATTCGTTATTTTACCAGGTAAGTTGACTGAGAACACGTTCTCATTTGCAGCAACGACCTCGGGAATAGTTACAGGAGAGAGGAGGGGGGATGAATGAGCCAATTATAAAATTTTAACCAGGACACCGGGGTTAGCACCCCTACTCTTACGATAAGTGCTATGGGATCAGAGAGTCAGGACACCGTTTAACGTCCTATCCGAAAGACGGCACCGGGATATTTTTTTAGACCAGAGGAAAGAGCGCCTCCTACTGGCCCTCCAACACCACTTCCAACAGCATCTGGTCTCCCATCCAGGGACTGACCAGCACCAACTCTGCTTAGCTTCAGAAGCAAGCCAGCAGCAGTATGCAGGGTGGTATTCTGCTGGCAAATGATTTTGGAATGAGATATTCGACAAGCAGGTGTCCACATACTTTTGGTCATGTAGTGTGTTTTATCAAATTTTGGACCAGAGTGAGGCTCGCTCCACTAGCCGACCTTAAGAGTTCATTAATGTGCCCGAAAACAATAGGCCAAGTGGATTTCGACTCATTGTTACCACATTATATGGGACGTGCAAATTCATGCACTCCCTCCTTGTGAAGAAATTAGACTGCAACCTCAGCGCACACAACACACACACCCAAGTACAGAGAGACTGTCAAACGAGCAGTGTTTCCCTGTAATCGCTGACTTTGTGACTGACAGGCGCCTGTCCTCCTATCAACAGATGGCTAGAAGATGCATCTCGTTCATTTTAGCGGGAGAGGGCTCGGAATACTTTTTTTCTGACTAGCGAATTGAAAAGTAGCCTCCTTCATTTCAGTGGAAAAGTACCCGGCTGAAAATGAGTGTGTAATCGGCTGTATAGCCGGCGCTGGTGGAAAACACCGCCATACTTTACTAATCGGCTGTATAGCCGGCGCTAGTGGAAAACACCGCCATACTTTACTAATCGGCTGTATAGCCGGCGCTAGTGGAAAACACCGCCATACTTTACTAATCGGCTGTATAGCCGGCGCTGGAAAACACTGGAAAAACACCGCATACTTTACTAATCGGCTGTATAGTCGGGCGCTAGTGGAAAACACTGCCATACTTTAAATGGCCACCCCACATCCCACTGTCCTACAACCGCAGGGCCCTACCTGTACTACAGTGTCTGTGATTGGCTCGAGGGCTGTGCGATTGGCTAGTGGAGTTTCAGGGAGCCACACACACCACAGGCCCCTGGTCATTCATCATGGGCTGGAGCTTTAGACAGAGGTCAGTTCCTCAGTGTCAGGCCTGGCCCGGGTACACCAGGAGCCACACAACCTCCCCCTGGTCATCTCTCTCTTTCTCTGTCTCTCTGTCTCTCTGTCTCTGTGTCTCTCTCTCTCTCTCTCTCTCTCTCTCTCTCTCTCTCTCTCTCTCTCTCTCTCTCTCTCTCTCTCTCTCTGTCCTCTTAGTTCTAACAGGACATTGGGTTTATAGCTTTAGCTTCTGTCCACACAATATCTCTCTTTATTCTTCTTTCTCTTTCTCAATTGTTCATTCCGTCTCTATTATTTTCACTCTCTTTCTCATTCCCTCTTCTCCTTTCTCTTTCTCATTCCCTCTTCTCCTTCTTTCTCTTTTTTCTCATCCCCTCTCTGTCTATTTCTCCCTTTCTCATTCCCCAACTCTCACTCGCCCATTCGTTCTTCAACCCCTCTCCATACATCTCTCTCCGCCCCTTCATCCCTCTCTCTTTCTGCCAGTTCCCTCTCCATTGCCTGGCCTTACTAACGCTTGTTGAATATTCATAGAGGTGCCGCCTAGCTGACAAACTGCAGGCCTCAGCGCTAACAGCTGCACAGACGCCACACACACACACCCGTGTAGAACACAGAGCTCCATCTGAACAATGCCCAGAGGTATGGGGGCCTAAATCAAATAAATGGGAGAAATACCAGAATTCCTGACAATTATAAGCAGAAAGAAACAGACAACCAACCCCTCTGAAACCCACATACAGTACAGTACGCCCCTTACATATTCAGCCCACCTCATCCACGACCAACCCACATACAGTACGCCCACTTACATATTCAGCCCACCTCATCCACGACCAACCCACATACAGTACGCCCACTTACATATTCAGCCCACCTCATCCACGACCAACCCACATACAGTACGCCCACTTACATATTCAGCCCACCTCATCCACGACCAACCCACATACAGTACGCCTACTTACATATTCAGCCTACCTCATCCACGACCAACCCACATACAGTACGCCCACTTACATATTCAGCCTACCTCATCCACGACCAACCCACATACAGTACGCCCACTTACATATTCAGCCTACCTCATCCACGACCAACCCACATACAGTACGCCCACTTACATATTCAGCCTACCTCATCCACGACCAACCCACATACAGTACGCCCACTTACATATTCAGCCTACCTCATCCACGACCAACCCACATACAGTACGCCCACTTACATATTCAGCCCACCTCATCCACGACCAACCCACATACAGTACGCCCACTTACATATTCAGCCCACCTCATCCACGACCAACCCACATACAGTACGCCCACTTACATATTCAGCCCACCTCATCCACGACCAACCCACATACAGTACAGTACGCCCACTTACATATTCAGCCCACCTCATCCACGACCAACCCACATACAGTACGCCCACTTACATATTCAGCCTACCTCATCCACGACAAACCCACATACAGTACAGTACGCCCACTTACATATTCAGCCCACCTCATCCACGACCAACCCACATACAGTACAGTACGCCCACTTACATATTCAGCCCACCTCATCCACGACCAACCCACATACAGTACAGTACGCCCACTTACATATTCAGCCCACCTCATCCACAACCAACCCACATACAGTACAGTACGCCCACTTACATATTCAGCCCACCTCATCCACAACCAACCCACATACAGTACAGTACGCCCACTTACATATTCAGCCCACCTCATCCACAACCAACCCACATACAGTACAGTACGCCCACTTACATATTCAGCCCACCTCATCCACTTCAGTACACCAACCCACATACAGTACAGTACGCCCACTTACATATTCAGCCCACCTCATCCACAACCAACCCACATACAGTACAGTACGCCCACTTACATATTCAGCCCACCTCATCCACGACCAACCCACATACAGTACAGCCCACTTACATATTCAGCCTACCTCATCCACGACCAACCCACATACAGTACACTTACATATTCAGCCTACCTCATCCACGACCAACCCACATACAGTATGCCCACTTACATATTCAGCCCACCTCATCCACGACCAACCCACATACAGTACGCCCACTTACATATTCAGCCCACCTCATCCACGACCAACCCACATACAGTACGCCCACTTACATATTCAGCCCACCTCATCCACGACCAACCCACATACAGTACAGTACGCCCACTTACATATTCAGCCCACCTCATCCACGACCAACCCACATACAGTACGCCCACTTACATATTCAGCCTACCTCATCCACGACAAACCCACATACAGTACAGTACGCCCACTTACATATTCAGCCCACCTCATCCACGACCAACCCACATACAGTACAGTACGCCCACTTACATATTCAGCCCACCTCATCCACAACCAACCCACATACAGTACAGTACGCCCACTTACATATTCAGCCCACCTCATCCACAACCAACCCACATACAGTACAGTACGCCCACTTACATATTCAGCCCACCTCATCCACGACCAACCCACATACAGTACGCCCACTTACATATTCAGCCCACCTCATCCACGACCAACCCACATACAGTACGCCCACTTACATATTCAGCCCACCTCATCCACGACCAACCCACATACAGTACAGTACGCCCACTTACATATTCAGCCCACCTCATCCACGACCAACCCACATACAGTACGCCCCCACTTACATATTCAGCCCACCTCATCCACAACCAACCCACATACAGTACAGTACGCCCACTTACATATTCAGCCCACCTCATCCACGACCAACCCACATACAGTACAGTACGCCCACTTACATATTCAGCCCACCTCATCCACAACCAACCCACATACAGTACAGTACGCCCACTTACATATTCAGCCCACCTCATCCACAACCAACCCACATACAGTACAGTACGCCCACTTACATATTCAGCCCACCTCATCCACAACCAACCCACATACAGTACAGTACGCCCACTTACATATTCAGCCCACCTCATCCACAACCAACCCACATACAGTACAGTACGCCCACTCTACATATTCAGCCCACCTCATCCACGACCAACCCACATACAGTACGCCCACTTACATATTCAGCCCACCTCATCCACGACCAACCCACATACAGTACGCCCACTTACATATTCAGCCCACCTCATCCACGACCAACCCACATACAGTACGCCCACTTACATATTCAGCCCACCTCATCCACGACCAACCCACATACAGTACGCCCACTTACATATTCAGCCCACCTCATCCACGACCAACCCACATACAGTACAGTACGCCCACTTACATATTCAGCCCACCTCATCCACGACCAACCCACATACAGTACGCCCACTTACATATTCAGCCTACCTCATCCACGACAAACCCACATACAGTACAGTACGCCCACTTACATATTCAGCCCACCTCATCCACAACCAACCCACATACAGTACAGTACGCCCACTTACATATTCAGCCCACCTCATCCACAACCAACCCACATACAGTACAGTACGCCCACTTACATATTCAGCCCACCTCATCCACAACCAACCCACATACAGTACAGTACGCCCACTTACATATTCAGCCCACCTCATCCACAACCAACCCACATACAGTACAGTACGCCCACTTACATATTCAGCCCACCTCATCCACGATCAACCCACACACAGTACAGTATGCCCACTTACATATTCAGCCCACCTCATCCACGACCAACCCACATACAGTACAGTACGCCCACTTACATATTCAGCCCACCTCATCCACGACCAACCCACATACAGTACAGTACGCCCACTTACATATTCAGCCCACCTCATCCACAACCAACCCACATACAGTACAGTACGCCCACTTACATATTCAGCCCACCTCATCCACAACCAACCCACATACAGTACAGTACGCCCACTTACATATTCAGCCCACCTCATCCACGACCAACCCACATACAGTACAGTACGCCCACTTACATATTCAGCCCACCTCATCCACGACCAACCCACATACAGTACAGTACGCCCACTTACATATTCAGCCCACCTCATCCACGACCAACCCACATACAGTACAGTACGCCCACTTACATATTCAGCCCACCTCATCCACGACCAACCCACATACAGTACAGTACGCCCACTTACATATTCAGCCCACCTCATCCACGACCAACCCACATACAGTACAGTACGCCCACTTACATATTCAGCCCACCTCATCCACGACCAACCCACATACAGTACGCCCACTTACATATTCAGCCCACCTCATCCACAACCAACCCACATACAGTACAGTACGCCCACTTACATATTCAGCCCACCTCATCCACGACCAACCCACATACAGTACAGTACGCCCACTTACATATTCAGCCCACCTCATCCACAACCAACCCACATACAGTACAGTACGCCCACTTACATATTCAGCCCACCTCATCCACAACCAACCCACATACAGTACAGTACGCCCACTTACATATTCAGCCCACCTCATCCACAACCAACCCACATACAGTACAGTACGCCCACTTACATATTCAGCCCACCTCATCCACAACCAACCCACATACAGTACAGTACGCCCACTTACATATTCAGCCCACCTCATCCACAACCAACCCACATACAGTACAGTACGCCCACTTACATATTCAGCCCACCTCATCCACGACCAACCCACATACAGTACGCCCACTTACATATTCAGCCTACCTCATCCACGACCAACCCACATACAGTACGCCCACTTACATATTCAGCCCACCTCATCCACGACCAACCCACATACAGTACGCCCACTTACATATTCAGCCCACCTCATCCACGACCAACCCACATACAGTACGCCCACTTACATATTCAGCCCACCTCATCCACGACCAACCCACATACAGTACAGTACGCCCACTTACATATTCAGCCCACCTCATCCACGACCAACCCACATACAGTACGCCCACTTACATATTCAGCCTACCTCATCCACGACAAACCCACATACAGTACAGTACGCCCACTTACATATTCAGCCCACCTCATCCACGACCAACCCACATACAGTACAGTACGCCCACTTACATATTCAGCCCACCTCATCCACAACCAACCCACATACAGTACAGTACGCCCACTTACATATTCAGCCCACCTCATCCACAACCAACCCACATACAGTACAGTACGCCCACTTACATATTCAGCCCACCTCATCCACAACCAACCCACATACAGTACAGTACGCCCACTTACATATTCAGCCCACCTCATCCACGACCAACCCACATACAGTACAGTACGCCCACTTACATATTCAGCCCACCTCATCCACGACCAACCCACATACAGTACAGTACGCCCACTTACATATTCAGCCCACCTCATCCACGACCAACCCACATACAGTACAGTACGCCCACTTACATATTCAGCCCACCTTATGAGTGTGTGATGTGCGGCCCAAACAGGGCCATAGCACTGAGGTTTAATACCCTCCCAGACACACTCCCTTCATAGATGATAAGAAAGATTCTAATATGAAAGGAGCTGAGAGATGGAGAGAGGGAGAAGGTGGAAGAGAGAGAAGGAGAGAGAGGGAGGAAGAGAGAGATGGTGGAAGTGTGAGATAATGAAGGAGACCACTAGACCATGCTTCATCGAAAATAGAAGTGATGAGGGGAGGGAGGAGAAGAACTGGAATGCTAGAGTGATGATGGAATCAAGACTGCAAGGGAGAGTGAGAAAGATGGACAGAAAGATTGACAGACAGGTAGACAGAGATGATAAAAAGAGAGAACCAGAGAGAGCTGTGGAGGAAGTCACAAATTGATTGAAACAGGTGAGACAACAGATGGGCGGACGGACAGACCTACGGACAGACACCAATATACAGACAGACAGACAGACAGACCAATATACAGACAGGCAGGCAGTCAGGCAGGCCAACAGACAGGCAGACAGACAGACCAAAATACTGTACAGACAGACAGACAGACAGACAGACAGACAGACAGACAGACAGACAGACAGACAGACAGACAGACAGACAGACAGACAGACAGACAGACAGACAGACAGACAGACAGACAGACAGACAGACAGACAGACAGACAGACAGACAGACAGACAGACAGACAGACAGACAGACAGATATACAGGCAGGCATGCAGGCAGACAGACAGACAGACAGACAGACAGACAGACCAACAGAAGGAAAGACAGACAGACACAGTTTCTCCTCCAGTAGTCGGTAGCTTTGGCTGGTTGCCAGGTAACAGAGGAGCACGCCGGCAGCCCCAGTTGCTGATAGAGGTGAGCTGACCCCCAGCCGCAAGGGAGTCTGGGTAGACTCCCGTATCAGAAGTCAACCCAGCTACACGTGTGTGTGTGTGTGTGTGTGTGTGTGTGTGTGTGTGTGTGTGTGTGTGTGTGTGTGTGTGTGTGTGTGTGTGTGTGTGTGTGTGTGTGTGTGTGTGTGTGTGTGTGTGTGTGTGTGTGTGTGTGTGTGTGTGTGTGTGTGTGTGTGTGTGTGTGTGTGTGTGTGTGTAGAGATGTGAAGACCTTCCCAAAAACCTTCTCAATTGAATGTTAACTACAAAGTAGCCTAAGCCTACCTGGCAGAATAATATCATGATTATTTGCATCAATCCAGTGGCCATTTGTTTTGCAAACTCTGCAATAACAGAAATGTCTCCAACCCCAAAAAACTATTGCTACATCCAAAAATCGAAATGTATTAGATTTTTCCCACACCTCAAAAATGGTTTCCTGTTGTGGTTTAAGAATTGTTGTGGACTTAAAACAACCAATTGTGTTGTTTATCAACAACAACAGAAAGGTGTGATTTTGAGAGTGAAAACTGGGGAAAACTAAAACCTGAAAAAAAAACTGAGAAGATTTGGGAACAGAAAAAAATGCCATCCCCACAATGAAGCATGGTGGTGGCAGCATCATGCTGTGGGTAAGTCTTTCATCAGCAGAGACTGGGAAACTGGTCAGATTTGAAGGAATGATAGATGCAGCTAAATACAAAGAAATTCTTGAGGGGAACCTGTTTCAGTCTTCCAGAGAGTTGAGACTGGGACGGAGGTTCACCTTCCAGCAGGACAATGACATTAAGCATGCTGCTAAAGCAACACTCGAGTGGTTTAAGGGGAAACATTTAAATGTCTTGGAATGGCCTAGTCAAAGCCCAGACCTCAATCCAATTGAGAATCTGTGGTATGACTTAAAGATTGCTGTACACAAGCAGAACCCATCCAACTTCAAGGAGGTGGAACGGTTTTGCCTTGAAGAATTGGCAAAGATCCCAGTGGCTAGATGTGTCAAGCTTATAGAGACATACCATAAGAGACTTGAAGCTGTAATTGCTGAAAAAGGTGGCTCTACAAAGTATTGACTTAGAGTTACGTATGCTCAAGTTTTCTGTTTTTTTGTCTTATTTCTTGTTTGTTTCACAAGAAAAATATTTTGCATCTTCAAAGTGGTAGGCAGGTTGTGTAAATCAAATGACACAAACCCCCAAAAATCCATTTGAATTCCAGGTTGTAAGGCAAAGAAAAAGGAAACATGCCAAGGGGATGAATACTTACACAAGCCACTGTATGTATTGGCAACCACTCTGCTCTTTTCTTATCTAGCCCTGTAAGTTGCTTAGCCAACACAGTAATAATGCAGACCTGGCCCAGCTCACACCTGCAGCCTAATACCTCACTAAGACACACACACACACACACACACACACACACACACACACACACACACACACACACACACACACACACACACACACACACACACACACACACACACACACACACACACACACACACACACACACACACACACACACACACACACACATCAAGACAGCACCATATGAACATTACACAGTTGGCAAGCATATCATAGCCTATTGCTGTAGATCTCCCCACTAAGACCTCATAAACCTGAACCAACAACTGAGAGAAACATTCAATTACATGTATTGTATTTTGTTTCCAACCAAAACAGCTTGTTCCTTCACTTGTCTGTCCGTCCATCCGTCCGTCTGGCCATTTAGCTGTCTATCGGGTTAGCAGCAGTGTGTGTGTCAGGCAACAGGAATTAACAGGAAGTCTTTTGTGATGCCTCAATGCTCATGTTTAAGAGAGCGTGGCGTGGATAAGGTTGCACTGATGTGTGTGTGTGTATACTTGTGTAATATGCCCTCCAGTCCTGCAGTCCACCTGTGTGTGTGTGTGTGTGTGTGTGTGTGTGTGTGTGTGTGTGTGTGTGTGTGTGTGTGTGTGTGTGTGTGTGTGTGTGTGTGTGTGTGTGTGTGTGTGTGTGTGTGTGTGTGTGTGTGTGTGTGTGTGTGTGTGTGTGTGTGTGTGTGTGTGTGTGTGTGTGTGTGTGTGTGTGTGTGTCATTAAGCAGTGTATCATGGGCCCGCCAGCGTTTTGGGCCGCCCACTCTGTTACTACGCTGCCGCTACTTATTA
This sequence comes from Oncorhynchus gorbuscha, assembly GCF_021184085.1. NCBI lineage: Eukaryota > Metazoa > Chordata > Actinopteri > Salmoniformes > Salmonidae > Oncorhynchus > Oncorhynchus gorbuscha. Next base: position 24,396 of record NW_025748516.1, read on the forward strand.
ATCAACCCATCAGACAGACGGTGGCACTGCTCTGCGCCTGCCAAATAGGGAGCAGCAGGCCTCTCTAAGATAACTCCACCACTAGACCACTGCCCTGCACCTGCCAAATAGGGAGCAGCAGGCCTCTAAGATAACTCCAACACTAGACCACTGCCCTGCACCTGCCAAATAGGGAGCAGCAGGCCTCTCTAAGATAACTCCACCACTAGACCACTGCCCTGCACCTGCCAAATAGGGAGCAGCAGGCCTCTCTAAGATAACTCCAACACTAGACCACTGCCCTGCACCTGCCAAATAGGGAGCAGCAGGCCTCTCTAAGATAACTCCAACACTAGACCACTGCTCTGCGCCTGCCAAATAGGGAGCAGCAGGCCTCTCTAAGATAACTCCACCACTAGACCACTGCCCTGCACCTGCCAAATAGGGAGCAGCAGGCCTCTCTAAGATAACTCCAACACTAGACCACTGCCCTGCACCTGCCAAATAGGGAGCAGCAGGCCTCTCTAAGATAACTCCAACACTAGACCACTGCCCTGCACCTGCCAAATAGGGAGCAGCAGGCCTCTCTAAGATAACTCCACCACTAGACCACTGCCTTGTACCTGCCAAATAGGGAGCAGCAGGCCTCTCTAAGATAACTCTACCACTAGACCACTGCCCTGCACCTGCCAAATAGGGAGCAGCAGGCCTCTCTAAGCTAACTCCAACACTAGACCACTGCCCTGTACCTGCCAAATAGGGAGCAGCAGGCCTCTCTAAGATAACTCCAACACTAGACCACTGCCCTGTACCTGCCAAATAACATTGTTGCACTGTGAGAAGGTGATAGCAGGAAGGCAAAATATAGCGCGCACACACACACACACACACACACACACATACACACAAGCGTGCTTGTTCCCTCCCTTCTCCCCTAATGGGGGAAACAAAGAGAGAATGGAAAACAAAGAGCATCCATCTCCCTTTGTGTAGAGAAGGATGAAATTACCCTTGACGCTGATCTAAGGTTGGTTTTGCATTTCTCCCCTCTAATGGTTAAGGTTAGGTTAGTTTAGGTTAGGTTAGCGGATCTTAGATCTGTGCCACATCCTCTTCGATGGAAGCTAGTTGTGAGTCGTGGCCGAGGAAATATGAAAGGCTGACCCAGATTGATGATATAGAAAGAGAGTTGGGTCATTAACACACACACACGCACACAGGGACAAAGAGAAAGAGAGTTGGGTCGTTAACACACACACAGAGAGAAAGAGAGTTGGGTCATTAACACACACACACACGCACTCAGGAACAGAGAGAAAGAGAGTTGGGTCATTAACACTCAGACAGAGAGAAAGAGAGTTGGGTCATTAACACACACACGCACTCAGAAACAGAGAGAAAGAGAGTTCTGTCATTAACACACACACACGCACTCAGAGACAGAGAGAAAGAGAGTTGGGTCATTAACACACACACACGCACTCAGAGACAGAGAGAAAGAGAGTTGGGTCATTAACACACACACACACACGCACTCAGGAACAGAGAGAAAGAGAGTTGGGTCATTAACACACACACACACGCACTCAGAGACAGAGAGAAAGAGAGTTGGGTCATTAACACACACACACACACACGCACTCAGAGACAGAGAGAAAGAGAGTTGGGTCATTAACACAGAAAGAAAGAGAGTTTGTGGTTAACACACACCGAGATAAAAAGTTGGGTCACTAACACACACACGCAGAGAAGTTGGGTCACTAACACACACACGCAAGAGAGTTGGGTCACTAACACACACACGCAGATAAAAAGTTGGGTCACTAACACACACACGCAGAGAAGTTGGGTCACTAACACACACACGCAGAGAAGTTGGGTCACTAACACACACACGCAGAGAAGTTGGGTCACTAACACACACACGCAGAGAAGTTGGGTCACTAACACACACACGCAGAGAAGTTGGGTCACTAACACACACACGCAGAGAAGTTGGGTCACTAACACACACCGAGAGAAAGAGAGTTGGGCAGAATGAATAGCTATTTATTTACCTTGTTCATTCATTCGTGTTACCAGATGAATTATGCATCAGGGTCATGAACAACTCTTAGGGTATTGAACATGTCTCTCTCTCTTTCTCTCCCTTTAGCCATCTCTCTTTTATTTAACTCTTGGAAAGAGCACTCTGTTAATCTCTCTCTATTATAAAAACTAGGGGATTACATTTCCTGGACAACAACAGGAGCGAGAGAAGAATAGAGAGAGAATAGAGAGAGAGAATGTGAGAGAGAAAGGGGGTAGAGAAGAGGGAGATGGACAGTTAGACTGCGAGAGAGGAGAAAGAGAGGGAGATACAGAGAGAGATGATGTCAGCTCCCACGAGGCTGGGGATCATCTGTCAGGGTACTGTACTGTACCGCTGTACGGCATAGTGTGTCGTCCCGGAGATACATACATACACGGTACATCCTGTCCCTCACACAGACACCTACACTCAGAAAAAAAGGTACGGAATTGTACTTAAAGGGGTTTAAACGCTGTCGCTGTAGTGGTACCCTGTAAGGTATGTCCAAACAATTACTTGTCGGGATATAATTGCAACCTTGCAGTTCGTACCTTAAGAGGCAAAATGTACAGATTAGCATTTTTAGGGTACCGCCACAGTGACAAAGCCATTTGTTCCTTTTGTAAGTAGCAAAAAAATGTACCTCTTCTCTATACCAAGAGCCTCACTTGTACACACCATCCCACTTCTGACACCAATGTAGCAAATTCAAGGGGTGGCCCCGACCGTGCCTTGAACCTGGGTCCAGCAACTGTCAAGCCGAAACCTTAACCATTACACCAATAGGTCCATACCCCTGATCTAGGTCACTCAGCGTTGTTTTAAGATCGCTGTACTATTAGTTACGGCTCTTTCTTGTCACCTAATCTTATGGAAGCCTTTAAAGATTTCAGAACTGGCAGTGGACGTGCTCAAACTTGAATTAACATAACCGTATACTATTTAAACTGATGCAACACTTCCACTCACCGGTGGCCAAAAATAACTAACTGAAAGCCACACCATGACGAAGCCATGCCTCCAGTGATTGTACCTTCATATTCACAATTTGGGGTAGAAAAATGTACCATCATACTCTTTATCCACACATGTACCCTAAAAGGTACCGAACAGTACCATGTGAGATCATATGTGTACCCCTGAAGATACATTGTGTATCTTGATCTTTGTGTACCCCAAGGAACAATACCGTACCCTAAACAAAAACCCTTTTTTTCAGTCTACTCAACTAATGAGTGGCACAGCAGTCTAAGACCCTGCATCTCAGTGCAAGAGGCGTCACTACAGTCCCTGGTTCAAATCCAGGCGGTATCACATCCGGCTGTGATTTGGAGTCCCGTAGGGCGGCGCACAATTGGCCCAGAGTCGTCTGGGTTTGGCTGGGGTCATTGTAAATGAGAATGTGTTCTTAACGGACTTGCCTGGTTAAAATGACATGTAAAAACAGAAGAGAGATAGAGGGAAGGATTAAGAAAGAGTGGTACAAAGAAATGAGTTGGAATGACATTTTACCCACCCACACTACCCCCTTTGTGAACTGTCATTAATACAGATATGCATGTTAAGTGCACACAAAGCCTGCACCTTCCTCGCTGTGTGAAATTCATGTATGTGAAGTGACTCTCATCAGTAGACTGCAGTAGGGAGCTACGGAACAGCCAGTGGTGCGAGGAGGCAGCCATCCAGAAGTCAGATGTGTGTGTAGAAATGAGATAAGCCTACGATTCCCTTTGTCATTAGTTTCCTATCCTCCCCACTCCTCACTGCACCGGTATCGATGCCAATGGGCCTTATCTGACAAACACTATTCAAATATTCACTGAGCTCTGCATAACTGCCACAGTCATCACTGAGATTAAATGCGTTTTATCATATCATTTGCATATTTTAATTACGTTGACGGAGGGGGGCGGAGATTTTTGCGTGTGTGTGTGTTTGAGGTTAACATAGCAAGTCTGATTTCTCTCTGAGCTGGAGAGGTTGTGTGCGTGTATGTGTGTTTATGTGAGTGTGTTTGTGTGTGTGCGTGTGATATGGGGAATGTCGTGACTTCAGTGTGTGGTTCAGTGTGTGAGTCTTGAGTGGTGTAGTGCTGGTTGAGTTGGATTGGCATCCTAACGGCATCATCCTCACATTATAACGATAGTTTCAAAACCAGAGGGTGGGCCACAACACAAGTTTACAGACGAGTCCAATATAATTGAATAAAGTTGCATATAGAATGAATCTGAATAGAATGCATCTGTGTAGTTTCCCTGTGATCAAGATGTGGCGCTGCTTACTATTCTATGTTATTTAAGGGTAGGACACACACACCACACACCACACGCTCACACACACACCATTCGGTCTGTCAATATGCATGGTGTGCAGGCTTTCTGTGGGACGTTTTCAGTAGAACACCCTTCTCCGGCAGGTAAACGCAGGGTATTTTCATGTATCATTATTGTTATTATTGTTATTATTTTAAAAAATGTATCGGTGTACAGCTGTTCCCGAGCGAGGGATGGAGGAGAGGGATGGAGGAGAGGGATGGAGGAAAGGGATGGAGGAGAGGGATGGAGGAGAGGGATGGAGGAGAGGGATGGAGGAGAGGGATGGAGGAGAGGGATGGAGAAGAGGGATGGAGAAGAGGGATGGAGGAGAGGGATGGAGAAGAGGGATGGAGGAGAGGGATGGAGGAGAGGGATGGAGGAGAGGGATGGAGGAGAGGGATGGAGAAGAGGGATGGAGGAGAGGGATGGAGAAGAGGGATGGAGGAGAGGGATGGAGGAGAGGGATGGAGGAGAGGGATGGAGGAGAGGGATGGTGGAGAGGGATGGATGGCCGATTGCACTTAATTTTTTTCTCTCCCCCTCATCACCTCTTTCCTTAATTTCAATGATTTATTCTCCTCATTCATGTTTGGCTTTGATGTCCGCCGCTGGCCGCGATATCCTGCTGCGGTTCACACTGGCCCATCTGTGACATCACATGTATGTTCCCTGCCCATACACGCCCCCTAACAACCCTATTTCATCCCCCATTACCCCCAGAAACACACACACACACACACTCTCTTGAACATGTTGGAGATCCCCAGGGACTGGGAGAGAGAAGAGGTAGAGGAAGAGTGAGGGAACAAGAAGAGGTAGAGGAAGAGGGAGGGAACAAGAAGAGGTAGATGAGAAGGGAGGGAACAAGAAGAGGTAGAGGAAGAGGCAGGGAACAAGAAGAGGTAGAGGAGGGAGGGAACAAGAAGAGGTAGAGGAGAAGGGAGGGAACAAGAAGAGGTAGAGGAGAAGGGAGGGAACAAGAAGAGGTAGAGGAGGATGGAGGGAACAAGAAGAGGTAGAGGAAGAGGGAGGGAACAAGAAGAGGTAGAGGAGAAGGGAGGGAACAAGAAGAGGTAGAGGAGGAGGGAGGGAACAAGAAGAGGTAGAGGAGGATGGAGGGAACAAGAAGAGGTAGAGGAGGATGGAGGGAACAAGAAGAGGTAGAGGAGAAGGGAGGGAACAAGAAGAGGTAGAGGAAGAGGGAGGGAACAAGAAGAGGTAGAGGAGAAGGGAGGGAACAAGAAGAGGTAGAGGAGAAGGGAGGGAACAAGAAGAGGTAGAGGAGGATGGAGGGAACAAGAAGAGGTAGAAGAGGGGGAGGGAACAAGAAGAGGTAGAGGAAGAGGGAGGGAACAAGAAGAGGTAGAGGAGAAGGTAGGGAACAAGAAGAGGTAGAGGAGAAGGGAGGGAACAAGAAGAGGTAGAGGAGGAGGGAGGGAACAAGAAGAGGTAGAGGAGGAGGGAGGGAACAAGAAGAGGTAGAGAGAGAAGGGAGGGAACAAGAAGAGGTAGAGGAGGAGGGAGGGAACAAGAAGAGGTAGAGGAGGAGGGAGGGGAACAAGAAGAGGTAGAGGAGGAGGAGGGAACAAGAAGAGGTAGAGGAAGAGGAGGGAACAAGAAGAGGTAGAGGAGGAGGGAGGGAACAAGAAGAGGTAGAGGAAGAGGGAGGGAACAAGAAGAGGTAGAGGAGGATGGAGGGAGCAAGAAGAGGTAGAGGAGGATGGAGGGAACAAGAAGAGGTAGAGGAAGAGGGAGGGAACAAGAAGAGGTAGAGGAGGATGGAGGGAGCAAGAAGAGGTAGAGGAGGATGGAGGGAACAAGAAGAGGTAGAGGAGGGGGGAGGGAACAAGAAGAGGTAGAGGAAGAGGGAGGGAACAAGAAGAGGTAGAGGAGGAGGGAGGGAACAAGAAGAGGTAGAGGAAGAGGGAGGGAACAAGAAGAGGTAGAGGAGGATGGAGGGAACAAGAAGAGGTAGAGGAGGATGGAGGGAGCAAGAAGAGGTAGAGGAAGAGGGAGGGAACAAGAAGAGGTAGAGGAGGAGGGAGGGAACAAGAAGAGGTAGAGGAAGAGGGAGGGAACAAGAAGAGGTAGAGGAGGATGGAGGGAGCAAGAAGAGGTAGAGGAGGAGGGAGGGAACAAGAAGAGGTAGAGGAGAAGGGAGGGAACAAGAAGAGGTAGAAGAGGATGGAGGGAACAAGAAGAGGTAGAGGAAGAGGGAGGGAACAAGAAGAGGTAGAGGAGAAGGGAGGGAACAAGAAGAGGTAGTAGAGGAAGAGGGAGGGAACAAGAAGAGGTAGAGGAGAAGGGAGGGAACAAGAAGAGGTAGAGGAAGAGGGAGGGAACAAGAAGAGGTAGAGGAAGAGGGAGGGAACAACAAGGGGTAGAAGAAGAGGGAAGGACTGTGGGAGAGGAACCATCTTGGGAACACACACTGCCTTGGATCAGTGTGTGTGATCAAACTTCTCCACAGTGAGGTATTGTTCCTCAGGCCTATAAAAGTGTTCACAAGGCAACAAACTGGAATCGATGGACACACACCAGCACTCTATAAAAACTATTGTAACGCAGAGGTGAGACTCTCTGCGAATGGCTACACACACCTCTCACAGTCAGTTACTCACCTTTGACGGACAGTCTCCTTTCCTTCTCCTTTCTCTGCCCCCCCCCCTCTCTGAGCGGAGAGTGTGTGTGCAAGAGTGTGTGTGTGTGCGTGGCAGCGTGTGCGAGTGTGTATGACTCTCCTCCCAGGTCCCTGTGGCACAGTTGGAATCACCCTGATGAAAGCTGAGTGCAATCAATCCTCATTACAAACCTGCTGAGATATACCGCACACACACACACACACATTAACAATTCATGCTTGTGGTAACATCCGCATATTTGTGCACATTAAGGAACAAAGAGGCACACACACCCAATATGATAGCTAGGGGGAATGCTGCAGACAGAGAGCTGCAGGGAAGCTCTCTGTCACACAGTCACACTCAGCTGGGAGCTGGCCTGGTTTCTGTCTCACAAGCACATACTGTTCACACACAGCCATATGTCGCTGAAACATAACTCCGATAGAGATACCGAATGCAGGGGGTTTAATGAGAGTGTGAAAGTACAAACTGATCAAGAAACCGACATAGGAAGTACTTTTTAAAGAGAAAGGGAAGTGTGGGCGAGTGGGTCGATATGACGAAAGTAAGAGAGGGAAAAGAGGAAGGAGAGAGGCGGAAGCCTGCCTTTGGCGCCCACCATGGTTCTTCTCTTTTTGTCTGTTTGTTCAAATCCTAACTGTTGTTTTTCAGGGGGAATAGACTGCTGCTGTTCTGAGTGGAGAGGGGGGATCCTTATCTCTACCCCCCCCCCCTCTCTCTACACACAAACACACACACACCACTCAAACACGCGCACACTTTACATGTACACACACACGTCCTCCCTGCTGAGGGTCTCGCCCGGGGTGACAGCAACTGAATCACCAAATCGGAATAATTTAGAACCTCACATGGTGCGCAGGAATAATTGCAACGACAGCCAAGAAATACTAACAACGAATGTATTTGAATACGATATTAGAATAGTTCCAAAAACAAACGAGGGAGGGAGGAATGGAGGGAGGGAGGGGGGAGAGAGAGAGAGAGAGAGAGAGAGAGAGAGAGAGAGAGAGAGAGAGAGAGAGAGAGAGAGAGAGAGAGAGAGAGAGAGAGAGAGAGAGAGAGAGAGAGAGAGAGAGAGAGAGAGAGAGGACATAAGAGGGAACAAACTACACAAGGCCACAGACTAACCAATCGTTAAACTTTGAGTTGTGAAAATGCTTCCACAATCAGAAGCCCTGGATTAACAGCGAGGTTGGTGCTAAACTAAAGAGCAGGGCTACCTCACACAGAGCTATCGCAGACAACCCTGAGACTGCGGCTGAGGACAGGAACAAGTAGTCCCACTATAACCTCCACAGAGTCATCAAACGAGAATAAGGACAATATAGGAATAAGGTGAAATCATATTACACAGGCGCCTATGTGGCCGGGGCTACAGTCCATTAGGGATTACAGAAGAAGACCCAGCCGTGATCTGCCCAACGATGCCACTGTACCAGATGAACTCAATGCATTTTATGGACACTTTGACAACAACAACATCGTGCCGGGTGTGAGGGCCTGTCACCGACCCAGAAGATTGGGTGATCTCGCTCTCTGAGGTCCACGTGAGAAAGGTCTTTATTCAGGACAACACCTGCAAGGCCGCGGGGCCAGACAGTATTCCAGGGCGCGTTCTCAGATTATGTGCAGAACAACTGGCACACATATTCACAGTCATTTCCAACCTCTCCTTGTCCCAGTGTTTGTATACCGCCCCAACAGATCTATAGGTGATGCCATCTCAATTTCTCTCCACACTGCCATCACCCACCTAGAAAAGAGGAATACCTATGCCGTTCATTGACTACTTCTCAGCGTTCAACCCCATTGTACCCTCCGAGCTCGTCACCAAGCTTAGAACTTTGGGTCTGAACACCTCCCTCTGCAACTGGATCCCGGACTTCATGACGGGCTGACCCCAGGTGGTGAGGGTAGGCAACATCACCTCCGCCACGCTGACCCTCAACACAGGGATCCCACAGGGGTGTATGCTTAGTCCCTTCCTGTACTCCCTGTTCACCCACAACTGTGTGGCCACTTACGACTCCAACACCATCATCAAGTTTGCTGACGACACGACGGTGGTACCCCAATCATTGGCGACGGTGAGTCAGCCTACAGGGAGGAGGTCAGTGACCTGGCAGTGTGGTGCCAGAACAACAACCCCTCCCTCAACGTCACTAGGACCAAGCACGCCCCCATCCACATAGACGGGGCTGCGGTAGAGCAGATTGAGAGCATCAAATTCCTCGATGTCCAAATCACTAAAAACTTCAAATGGTCCAAACACACACGCACACTCGTGAAGAAGACACGACAGCTCCTCTTCCCCTCAGAGGGTTGAAAAAGTTTGTCATTGACCCTGAAATCCTCAAACTGTTCTAAAGCTGTACCACTGAGCGTTTTGACTAGCTGCATCACGTCCTGGTATGGCAATAACACCGCCCTCGATCGCATGGTGCTACAGATGGTGGCGTTGACAGCCCATTCAACACTGAGGCCGAGCTCCCGGCGATCCAGGACATCTATGTCAGCCGGTGTGGTGAGGAAGACCCCGGAAAACCGTTAAAGACTCCGAC